>NC_081565.1:19579864-19664105 GCF_022355385.1 Mustela nigripes | reverse complement strand
GGATGCGTGGGTAGGTGGGTGGATGAATGGATGGGTGGTTGGAGGTATGGATGGATGAGTGGAAAGCTGGGTATACATGTTATTCACCCAGAGTTTGAAGCAATGCCCGTGGATCAATGCTGTTCTGGTAACTGTTCCACATCCATCTTGGTAGCTTTTCCACTACTTCTTCTCACCTTTCAGATGATTGAGATATTGGAGAAGAAGCCTCTACAGGCATCCTATAATCTGGATGCTTCTCAGAGAGCTGCAGCTCTGACCGCATGACCAGTGGATTAATATTCAGTTCCACCCTACAAGGTGGCTCTCAGAAGTATTTGCAACTAACACAAATACACTGAAGAACCGCATTCTGAAATGACTCCAATGTAGGCTCTAATTCAATAAATTACATCCTCTGTGTTCAGGGCAGGATGTTGTTTGGAAAGATTAACAGCTATGGGAGCCATGCTGGGGGCCCTGGGTCCAGGCTTAGCTTGGGGCTTGGCAAACATTTTCTGGGCACCTACTGTGTGCTGGGTCCCTTGAAGGGCTGCCAGAAACAGAGAGGTGAACCCCATGCTGGCCTCAGAGGAACACTCAGTCTGGGGGAGGCTTGTGAAGCCTCTACCCTCTATCCTCAGAAGCTCAGCAGTTTCATAGACTGTCTGTGGACCAGGCCCCCATCCCACCCAGGAAAAACCAAAGGAAGACACATCTGTCCTCTGCCAAGGAACAGAGCACTAAACTAAGTGGGACAGAAGGCAGTGTCCCTGAGGACAGCAAGCTCCAGACCAAAGGGCAGTCTCCACGGTCAGGTCCAAAAGGCTGAACAAGCAGAAGAAAAGTTCAAGGGCAACAGTGGAGTGGGAAATTAAAGATTTTATTTATTTATGTGAGGGAGAGAATGGGAGAGAGAGAGATCATGAGAGGGGAGAAGGTCAGAGGGAGAAGCAGACTCCCTGCTGAGCAGGGAGCCCAATGTGGGACTCGATCCTGGGACTCCAGGATCATGGCCTGAGCCGAAGGCAGTCGCTTAACCAACTGAGCCACCCAGGCGCCTCTGGAGTAGGAAATTAGAACAAATTTTAGTTTGGGGGAGTGGTCGGGAGGGCATTGGTGGGGATGGGATAAGGAGGTTAAGGGCCCAAAGAAGGCAAGAGGCAGAGGGAGGGATCTGTGTTTTAGGGCAGCAGACTTGGGTGGGCTAGGAGGAGAGTTCAGCGGGAGGGTAGTGGCGGCCGCGATCTGCTGAGTACCACACACCAGGGATGGCGGGACATCCCCATGGGACAAGGTCAAGTCTGAAACACCTGTGCGGTGTTTAGCCTACTGCCAGTCCACAGAAGGAAACACTCTATGACAAAGGTTGTATTTTCCCCTGAAGAGAAATGGAAGGTCAGAGAGCTAGGATTTAGGCTCCCCTGCTCCTGCCACAAACTGGCCAGAGCCTGACTCTTGTCCAGGTCTGTGCGGCCTAAGGACTGCACACCCTCCATTCCCCATGTCCACTGCCTCCCTGCAGGTCCTCTGAAACTGGGCAAACCTCCACCAGACCTCTCCGGCTCTTCTTTTTCCTTGTCTGTAAAAAGGGGTCTGGGAATTCAGGACTGGATGAATCCAGGTGACCAAGAAGCACGTGTCAAATTCATGGGGTGTGGTTTCTGGTTACAGCAGCAGAGCAAAGACAAGGACGGTCAGTGGCGCTCTGCTCTGCATCTGTGCCAGGCACAGCTCTCAGCATCATTCATGACGTGAACCCACACAATCCTCTCTCCAACCCCAGGAGGCAGGGAGGGGGAGCATCTCCATTTTACAGGGACAGGGTGTTGAGGATTTTCTGCCGCATCACATGGCCCCCACACCTCCGTGTGGAAACAGGCTCTGCCCCTCGGTCATCTGCCTCCAGAGCCCACGCTCCTTCCCCCTGCGGAGAGTGCAGGCCTGGTGCCCAGAGAGGTAGTGAGAAGCCTGGCTCTCCCTGATGGTTCTGTGCCCTTTGGCAACTCACTGAACCTCTCCGGGACTATTTATCTCTTGAATGGAGATTTAAATGCAAGTGCCCAGCTCACCAGGGCTGTTGGGAGGATTTCAGGACACGATGGACATAAAACACTCAGCCCCCTGCTTGGCACATGTAAGTGGTAAGTGGCTGTTAGCCACTCTGGGAGCCAGGAGAAGGATCAGGGGGCAGAGAAGGGGAGGAAAGGAATGAGAACAGGGGATACCTGTTACCGGCTTCAACTTGCCTCTGAGTCTGGCCTCCCCACTTGGCTTAGGTGAGCCAACTGGCCGTAGAGGCCACCGTGAGCAAGACGAGCCTGGTCACCCATGGTCCCCAGGCAGGGGCTCTCCCCATGCTCTCCTGTCTCCCCGAAAGTCCCTTCCTTGATCTCAACGGCCCCAGAGCCTCAAAGGCCAGGAACTCCATAAACAAATATATTTCAGGAAAGGCCATCATTGGGGTGGGTGAATTAATAGGCTTTCCTTAGCTGTTTGCAGAATCAAAGGCATGGTTCCAGATAATGCATCCTGCCAGAGGGGCCGGGGGGCGGAGCTGTCATCTCCAGTCACCATGAAGGAAAATCTGTGTCCTCTCCTGGGCCCCAGTGCTGGTGTCACCAAGCTGCCCAACCGATGTCCTGCGTGAGCCAACGTGGGGCAAGTGACCATAGCTGCCACATATGTGTGTGTGTGTGTGTGTGTGTGTGCGTGTATGTATGTGTGTGTGTGTAAGGAAATGTGTTGGGTTTTTTTCTTGTTGTTGTTTGTGTGTGTGTAAGGTTTGTTGTTTTTTTTTTTTTTTTTTTTTTCCAAGAGGCCATCAGCATTCCGGCAGCGTCCTGAGAAATTCATCAAATTATTTAACCTTTGCTGGAATAAATAATACATGTGCTTTCTCAGGATTTATTCTGATTAAGCCGTCCTGGAGTGGTGCCAGGCCTGAGCCCGCCCCAGGAAAGGCAGGAAGGAGGCTGGTGGCACAGGATGGGAAATCAGGAGGCCAACTGAGGGCTGGATGGGAGGGGGCCGATGAGGCCGGAGGGTCCTGGTGGTGGAGATGGACCCCTGGGGGCCCCTCACCACGGTGGTATGGAGAGGAAGAGGATGAACTCTGCCAGCCCCGCCTCTCAGCCCACAGGCTGGCTGGCTGCCTCCCTCTGGGAGGGAGGAGAGAGGCACAGGGGAGACAGCTGGACCCGGGGCTCGGAGATGGGGCTCAGGCTGCCAGGGGATGTCTGTGTGTCCGGGAGGCTGAGGACCAGGAGGCCTGGGTTTGAATCCCTGCTCTGCTCTCCACCAGCTGAGGCCCTCTCTGGGCATCCCCCTCCGCACACACTTACCCAGGCTGTGTCTGTCAAGTACAGCATCTACTAGCTACTGAGCGCTCGGTAGATATTAGGTTGGAAGATATGAAACCACAGCTGTGTTACCAGCTTTACCCTGCAGAAGGACCAGTTCAGTCTAGGCATGCCCGTAGGGACAGTTACTGTGCTACGTGGACGGTCGACTCCGTGCCTCGGTCTGTGTGCCTTGAACGAATAACCTGATTGAACTTTGGTCCTCGGAGGTCTGTACAATTAGAGACATGTAATCTAAAACATCCTCGTGTTTTAGATGGGGAAACTGAGGCCCAGAGACGTCCGTGAACCTGCTGGAGGCCACCAAGCTGAGGAGGGGGCTGAGCTGGGATTTGAACCCAGTGGACCCTCAGATCTCCTCTCTATGATACATCCCAATGTCCCTTCTGCTTTGCCTCCCCCGGCGGGGGGGACACCACTGCGGTGCACGGGGTGAGAAAGACAGAGAGAAGGCTCTAGGTGTCCAGATGTGACCGCCTGCATGGAAAACATACATGAGAGATTGAGATGGACTGAAAACTCTGAGCCCATCCATGACATGAATATGCAGAAACTCGGCTCTAGATAAACCTCAGAGACAGGGACAGGGGTAAGTTGTGACATGGGGGACTTCTGTCCACACTGGTCTCAGAGGGTCCAAAAAGGTTTTAGAGCTGGTCCAGAAGCCAGCAATGGCAAACACATCTCTAGGAAAAGCCTGTGGATTCCAGGAAAAGGAGCCCCCTCCTGCGTTTGTTCCCACCCGGGGCAAGCGCGGGCGCTAGAGCAGGCAAGCCTTAGACACTGTCTGAGTGGGGCTGCCAGGCAGATGTCACAGATGGGAGCTGCCACGACAGAAATTTCCTTCCTCGCCATTCTGGAGACCGGAAGTCCAAGCTCCAGGTGTCAGCGGGGCTGGTTTTTGGCTTGCAGGTGGCTACCTTCTCGCTCTGTCCTCACATGCCCTTTTCTCTGCATGAGCACACTTTCGGGGTCTCTTCCTCTTATAGGGACACTGGTCCTATAGGATTAGAGTCCCACGCTCATGACCTCGTTTAACCTAATCACCTCCTTAAAGACCCGATCTCCAAATACAGTCCTCAACATATGAATTTGGGGAGGGGGCTATGGACAAAATCCAGTTCATACAGGTCGGAACAGAGGAAGGCTGGCCAGAGCCAGGCATCCAGCCTACCTCAGACTCTAGGCTCTGTGGCCAGACATGAGTCCTTTCCCTTTCTGGGGCCTCAGTTTCCTCTGCTGCTGAATGGAGTGGTCACTCCTCTCCACAGTCCCTCTGAGCCGTAACATTCTGATTCTCCAAATGTCTGCACAGCCAGGAGAGTAAGCTGGGGCTCTGCAGTCAGCGTGCGTGGGTTCAAAGACTCCACTCTGAGCACTCTGTGGTCTTGGGCAAGGGACCTGAGCTCTCTGAGAACGGAGGAGAGTGTGGGTGGTGGGAGCCCAGAGGAGCATCCCAGGGGAGGAGGCGAGGCGCCCAAACCCCAAACCCACCTGGGATTCACATCTCAAAGAGCTCAGCGTTTCCATAACCGCCCAGTCCCCCAGTCGGCTCCAGTCTCTTTCTCAGGAGCAGAGCCCTGGGAGTGGAAGGATTCACAATTGCCCACCGATAACCCCAAATAATCTTTCTTGAAACCACATATCATTTTCCTCTTAAAGCCCCGAAATCTCTAATTAGAGTTTGCTCTGAACGTTTTCTCTTTGAAAAAAAAAAAAAAATTAAAAATGTATAAGCCCTCCTGTATCACGTATGTATATTTCATTGGCGCATAATTGGGATCTTTGTCAGTAACTGGGGGTAGCGGGGCGCCAGCCTTTTAACCGGCTACAGATGCTAATGTGGAGAGAGATGGTTCCCTCCTCCTTGCTCCACGGTCCTAGAGTTCTCCCTAATAAGTATTTATGTCAAAATCCTTTTTGGGGAGTGGGGGGGAGAGAGAGCAGCTGTAGCACAGTTGAAAGACGGGGCTCTGATTACAGTACGCCAGCAAAGGGAGGGGGGATCATTTTTAGAGTGAAACAGTGTTAATCAAGTTAATCACAAAACCCGCGCTATAATTGCTTCTGCTCTCAGACAAAATTTTACTTTTATCTAAATTACTAAAGTGAGGAGAGTGCAATCCACTCTAATTTAGCTTTTGAGCTAAGGAGAAAGCGTGTGTGGAAGGCTGGAGAGGTTTTTAAACATCAGGAGAACTCGTGCTATGGAATTCAGCTCTCCTCCCTCCCCCTCCCCCCTCCTGGCCTCCCTTCCTTCTTTCAAGATATCTCAGCCTTGGAGTTGAAAGCTCCCAGGTAGCCCTGGATCCACCACTTAAGCTCTGTTAACAAGTTGCCTTGCTTCTCAAAGTCCTCCGTTCCCTCATCTGTGAAATGGGTATGATAAGGGAGCCTACGTCAGGATTGTGGGGCAGATTAATGAAATTCACAAGGACGGAGTACTGAGGACCGTGCTTGGTGCACGAACACACACACACCACAAAGTATTAGTTGCTATTCTTACTCCTCAATTTTTCTTTCTTCCTTCGCCACCTCTCCCTCCTCCCCCTGCCCCTCCCTCTCCTCCCCCCCCCCCCCTCCCGTCCCCCCCCCTTCTCTCCTGATTCCTGCCTCTGGTTGCTTAGGCACTCACTCTGTAAGAGGCATGACCCATCTTCAGGGAGCTCATATTCTGGTTCTCAGTTAGTTCAAATATAAGGAGGAAAGTGGGCACAGACTCAGGAGAAGACAAAGAAGTTCTGGGGATTTGGACCAGAAAGGAAGGATCCTTTCTCCCATCTGGGAAATCAAGAAAGGCTTCATGGAAAAGGTGGCATTAAACGACACTACAGATGTGGAGTCAGAAGGGTGGGGGGACCCAGGACTGGGACCCTTCCTCCAGGCAGAAGGACCAGCATCAGCAGAGGCCTGGAGGGGGCCAGTGACGCTCTGGCCCATCTGGGTGCTGTCGGGTGGGCTCAGCGGAGGTGTGTCCTGCCCTGTGCGACCCAAACTCAATTTTCCTCCAGATCGGCTTCCTTTCCTCAATCCCAGGAGACCCAGGCTGGCTCCCATGAACCACACACAGTCCCGTGGTCTTTGGCTGCCGTTCCCCACCCACCCTCCACCGACCTCACTTTTCCTCCCCGCAGCGTCCTCTCCGGGTCTTCCAAATTCAGGCTTAGTCCAACAAGGAGCTGATGTCATCCAACTTGCCCGGAAACACAGATTAGAGAAAACACACACAGTCAATTTAACTGGCAATTAAACAGGCTCCCCTATGTAATTAGCGTCAAGACAACTCACAATTACTACAGGGCGCGCGTTCGCAGCCGAGGCTCCACATTTATATAGAGCGACAATTACTGGGCGCTAATATCTTAACAGGAAGCAGAGGGAATTTGTGAAGCTGCTTCCAGGAGGCAGCCTGTCCTGTCCCTTTGCACTGTAAATAACTCTTTTGTAAGTGCAACTGTAAAATTAAGGAGGGAACGCTTGAAATGATGCAGAAGGAGAAAAATATTTACTCTGTTGAAAGTAACTGATTGCTATTTCGAGATGACTGATTTCAGGAGACTAACCAGTTGTACCGTGTTAGTAATAACAAACGTCCCTCATTGAGGGCCTCCCTGTGCCAGGCCCCTCATTAGGTTACCGCATCCAGAGTTCACAGTGACTCTCTTACAGAGGGGACAGCTGAGATCAGAGAGGTGAAGCAGCTTGTCCAAGCTCACACAGCACACAAAGCAGGCAGGTGGACAGAAACCCAGGTCTGGTTCTAGAACCTTTGTGCAAAACCCACCTGACACACAGCTGCTCTGTGTTCCCTGGCAGTGCTCACAGCCAGTGCCAAACGCTAGCTAGCCATGGTGACACCGACAAGACTCGGAAAGGGATGGGCTCACTCAGGGCCGGCAGCAAACCCACGCCCCTTGACTGAAGCAAGAAACATTTGAAAACACTGAGCACCGCCCTGGGCACACAGTGAGCATCCTCCTTCCACTTCCCTTCTAAACCTTTAGAAATATCCCCGAAAGGAATAGCAACAGTCCTGAATTTAAAAACCCAGCAATCTGGAACACTTAGCCAGACTTAATGCATAAGCTTAGCTCATCAGATACCTTTGGTTATCTGCTCATCCCCACCATTACGGCAAGATGGTGGATATATCAGTTAGCTAGAGCTGCATAACAAACCTCCAAACTCAGGCGCTTAGAAAGAATTCTTCTTTAGCTCTTACCCATCTTGCTGGTCAGCAGGGGTCTGGCTGATCTAAGCTGGGCTTCTCTGGGCACCTCTTCTCACTGCGAGCGTGCGACTCGGTGAGGCAGTTCTGCTCCGTGTATCTCCCGGCTCCTAGGATCAGCAGGTTGGCCAGGATCTGCTCTTCTCCTGGGGCTGGGAGAGGATAGGACACTTCTGCCCACATGCTGTTGGGCAAAGCAAGTCACAAGGCCAAACCCAAGTCACATGGCAAGGGTGTGGGTGCAGAGAGGAGTGAAGGATCCTCAGGAAGAGAGGCGTTCAACCTAGCCCAGTGCCACGAAACAACAAATAATTCATGTCTTTGTTTAAAGATCGGTATTCTAAGTGGTAAGGAGCCAATGGCTGAAGCCTTAAGACGGCGCTTTCATTGTTGCCTCTGTAAAATGAGACCATCACAGCCAGCTCACAGCACTCTTGTGGGATCTTAAGTGGCACAATCCATGTGAATTACCCAGCACCATTCCTGACAAGTTAGCCACAGGACTCGGATCAGCCATGACTATCCATCCTGGGAAACTCTCAGTCCCCAGCAAGCCAGGATGACTGGTCACCCTGACTTTCCCCATCACCAGATACAAGCTAACCTTCCTCTGCCAGGTGTGGGGCAGAGGTGGGGGTAGACTCTCCCATTTAACCCCGGCACCCACTGTGCTCCGCCAGGGGCCACTAGCTCGCCACTGCTGCGTATGGGACTCAGGCATCACGAAAGACAAAGGATGCCAATGTTTAATGGGCTCTTCCCTCAAGGGGCTGACAGTCTAGAGAGAAGGCTAAAGAATGCATGTATAGTGACAACTGTGACACAAGGGGCAAAGTGGTTCTGGCAAATCCAACTTCCCCAAGGATGGTGAAGTTGGGATTTTTCAGGATTAACATTCATGTTTTTTTATAGCTACTCCATCTTGATAGCCAAGGTTAAGAGTCTGGCTTTGGAGAATCAGGGAAAAATACGTGTGACAAGTTTCCTTGACGAAAGGAATTTGACTTCATTCTCCCACTGGGGGTCTTTTTCTAAATATATTTGTTTACAAATTGGAAAACCTTTAAATCAATGAAGGGTTGGTGGGGGCTGTTTGACCTTCTGTTCCCAGAAATCTTGGGAAAGAAGAATCTGTGTTCAGGGTGTTCTGAGTAACATCGACACTCCCCCATTTACTTAGAAATGGATACTAAATCAAATTTATCAGTCCTGATCATTCATCTTTCTCCTCGTAGCCAGGCCCTTTAATTTTACATTTTCGTTGTTTCAGAAAGTCATGGGTGGAGTAGTATATTACTGGGAACAGCAAGTAAACGGAGTGTTAGGCAAGGGAGCCAGTTTGGACCTCAGCTTTGATGTGTCAGGAAGAGCCAAGCCTGAAAGGTATGACCAAGCACCACAGCCTGATTTTTGAAAGCATCTTAAGGTGAGCTTGGGAGCTTAGTGCCCCCTGACCTTTCCCTTGTGGGCCAGATTTCAATTCACCTTTGCTGGAGTGAAGCTAGGTCATGAGTGCCCACTTCCTGCCCGCCCCACCACCCCCCAACCCCAGACCAGAGCTCTGGCCCATTGCTAGAGTCTCTAGGTTCATCCATCATCCAGCAAACTTTTGCAGAGCACTCAGGGGCAGAGATAAACAGATCAGCCTTGGAGAGACTACCCTGGACACAGGCATGAAGGATGGCAAGGCGGTGTCAGCCTTAGGAGGTCCAAAGAGGGGGCCATGACACATGTGATCAGGGCGAGAATCAAAGAAGGCTTCTCAGAGGACGTGGTGTTTGTGCTGAGCCCAACACGTCCATAGCACCTTCTTTTTTTTTAAGATTTTATTTATTTATTTGACAGAGAGAAATCACAAGTACACTGAGAGGCAGGCAGAGAGAGAAAGGGAAGCAGGCTCCCCGCTGAGCAGAGAGCCCGATGCGGGACTCGATCCCAGGACCTTGAGATCATAACCTGAGCCGAAGGCAGCGGCTCAACCCACTGAGCCACCCAGGCGCCCCCATAGCACCTTCTTGAAAGCAGGCGTCACACAGAGGAAAATTAAGCTCTGAATCCTAGGCTTGCTTCTCGTAGCCGGGGGACTTGGGGCAAGTTGTCCCAGCTTTCCGTGCTGTTTCCTCGTCTACAAAATGAGGGATGATGATTACACCGAATTCACGGAGGTCCCAGGAGAATTAAATCAGATGGCAGGAATTATGCACACGGGAAATTCAATTGTGTATTTAATTATTACATATCCAACACGAATTTGATGCCGGCCACTGTGCCAGGCGGGGGAATCCTATGGTGGACAGAGGCCGACCCCGGCCCCATGATCATTACGTAGTACCTCGTCCGTGGTGCCCGGCCAGTACATGGCAGCTGGCATCCATATCCTTGCAGGCCTTCATTTCCTCGGATTTAAAATGCATAGCATAGGGGCACCTGGGTGGCTTAGTCCTTAACTGTCTGTCTTTGGCTCAGGTCATGATCCAGGGTCCTGGGATCAAGCCCTGCATTGGACCCCCTGCTCAGCGGGAAGCCTGCTTTTCCCTCTCCCTCTCCCATTCCCCCTGCCTGTGTTCCCTCTCTGGCTGTGTCTCTTTGTCAAATAAATAAATAAAATCTTAAAAAATAAATAAATAAAATAAAATGCATATCATAATATGGTAGTGAATGTGGTAGCAAATACATATATATTAATATTTTTGTATCACGGACTCTTTTGTATTCCTCCCTTGAACCCCTGCCAGTCCCCTACACCCTCTTTTTCTGAGCCTGTTTCTAAGTTCAAGGCCCTTATGTAGTGTTAAGGTGTTAGGGACACCTGCCAGGACAGAGACAAGTGTGCCCCATCTTCAGCCGTGGCCCCATGCCAGGGGCCACCGAGTTACTTCCATGTCCCCTCTACGGGGGCCCTTGAGGGGCTACTTCTTTGGGGCCATCTTTGGCATATCTGCCTGGGTGCAGGGGTGTCGAGGAGAAAGTTAAGGCCCGGCCTGCTCTCTGGGACCCCCTCTGGGTTCTGGGGATCCAGCCCTCTAAGGCTCCCCCTGGGATGTGAAGCCCAGGACCCACTGGTTCGTGTCGCACACATTTTGGGGGTTTTCTAGCCACCACTCCTGCTGCCACCTATGATACTGACGTCATTACTGACTGACAGGTCACACCCCACACAGTACCAGCCTGGGTGACGGCAATGAGGGAAAGATCAAGCGGCAAATGGAAATACTATGCTAAAATACTCATTTCTGTTGCAGAACGTTGTCCCACCTAAAACAAAATAAGCTGTCTGGGGGCGCCTAGGTGACAGTTAAGCATCTGTCTTCGGGCTCAGGTCATGATCCTGGAGTCCCAGGATCGAGTCCTGCATTGGGCTCCCCACTCAGCGGGGAGCCTGCTTCTTCCTCAGACCCTCTCCCCTCTCGTGCTTTCTCTCTCTCACTCTCTCTCTCTCAAATAAATAAGTAAAATCTTTAAAAAAAATTTTAAAAACCTGTCTGGGACCAGAGGTCCCTGTGCTGGCCACAGCGCCGCGGGTCAGGGATGAAGGAGGACCTCCTCTCTTGGCTGTCCGCAAGTTCATCATGTTAACAAATTAGGATGGGCATGAGGTTCTATTTCTGTGCTTTTAAGAAAATTCCTGTTTGAGAAGACTTGGCTCTCGAGCCACATGGCTGATTTGATGCGATGAACAGGCCTTGATTTAGAGCAGGTTGGAGAGAAACATGGCTCAGTCATGTATGTCCCTATTACTCTGGCTCTCCCTTTGAGGGGGAACATTCAAGCTGAGACCTGACCAAGGAGGGAGAATTCACCAGTCCGGAAGTGAGAGGAACAGTGTGGACGGAACAGCATGTGCAAGAGCCCTGAGTCAGGGAAGAGTTTAGAGAGAGAGAGAAGATAGACCGGAGTGGTAGGAAGGATCGAGGAAGAGGCCAGAGAGCTAGTCTGGGACTCAACCACACCACCGCTGGGCCTCTATCAGGATTTGGAATTTTATCCCAAGGGTGATGGGAGACATTAAAAGTTTTCAAGTGGAGGAGGATAAGGTCCACTTGAGAGCTGCTCTTTGCCTCCAAGGTACCCGGATGTTCCTGGGGCAAAGGGTGGAGTCCATGGAGAACAGTCCCTAGGTGTCTGCCTGACTTTCAGCCAGCTCTCCCAGGCGCTCTGGGCAGGGAGACTGAGGCAGCCCCTGGTGGGTGGAGAGACATGGCCGCTGAAGGGTGTTCAGGTGGATCAGGAGATCTAGAGAACCCCCAGCTTCTCCCCTGCCTCCCTCCCCTGCCCCCACACCCTTGGGCTGGGCCCAGGGATTGAGCTGTGGCGTCAGCCTGCGCATGGTGAGCTCTTGTAATTAAAGGTCTGTTCGTGTTTCCATTGGAAAGGCAATTTTCTGAGGGCATCTGGGTTTTCTTCCTTTCTTTCCTGGGTATAACGGAGACGGGGCAGGGCCTACTGATTGTGCATGCAAGACAGGTCTTGAGGTCGTTATGCGAGTGTTAATGTTCCGTTACAATATACAGTAATGAATTGGGACTTTCAGAATAATAGCAGTGTGTGCCATTGGCCAAAATGAGTGTATTCATCTTAATTTTTAACATCTATTGCCTTAGAGAAGCTTTTGTAATTAAATGTTTGGTTGCACCAGCAAATAAGAGGAAGGAGGTTTCCTTCACTTCTTTCCTAACTTCATCCAGCAAGAATCCTGGCCCTGTCTCCTTCCCCACCGACGCAGCAAGAGTGAGGTTTCAGTCCATCATAAAGAGGGACTTTATGATGACAACCGTCTGGTAATGGACTGAACTACTTTTTGAGGTAGTGAGTCCCCCTTTGCTGGTGGTATTCAAGCCTAGCTTATAAACTGCTGAGCTTTAAAAGGGATTCCAACACTGGAGCAGGGATTCGTATTTTTAAGGTACAGAGATTTGTGTATGGGACCCGCATGGGAACCTCTTTTAGCAAGAGTGACAAGGAAGGTCATAAGGGGAATTTATCACCAATTTACCACCAATTGCGCTCCTCTCAGATCACTCATCCATTCTGGTCACTGATCTTTTCTGGTCACTCATCGCTGCAGGCCTGGTGATGTGACGGGCTCTTCTGAGTCACTGCACACACTTCATGCTGAATCTTCTCGAACATAATTCTAAACTTCAGACTTGTCTCTTCTCTGATGTGCCTTCTTAAAGAGAGTGGTCAGGAGCGTGGGGGAGGACTCTGGGGATTAAGTCCCTTCTGTGTCTACGACAAGGAGTGACCTTGTCACAGGACTGGCATCTCCCTCTCCCTGTAGACCTCAGGAGTCAGATTTGAGCCGATGTAGGGGGTAGGGGGCGTGGAACTCCTTCAGGGATTTCTGGAACTCCCCAAAGAAAGTTTAGGACTCTCCGTGGCTCCCTGGCTGTGTGTATAAACCAGAAGGGAAAGTAGGGCTTTGTTTGGGGAAAAAAATCTCAGGTGACTTCATGCTGATCTTCGTTCTGTTCAAGGGGCCCCAGGGTCATCGTGGGTGTCAGGGTCCCTCATCCAATATATCCTGGCGGAGGGCGGCTGCCGGCAGACCCTGTTCTTGAGCGCCTGGCCTGGTTGCCTTCCCGTCTCTCTCCCTACACACTTGACTCCTCCACCCTCCGTGCCCCGAGCTACCGAGCTTGGTGCCCTCCTGGCACATGCGGAGCGTGGCTGAAACCTCGGTGACACAAACAAATGAATGAAGGTCCACAGAGGCGGGGGCCCTTGTCAGATCACCCCGTCCTGCCTTCAGAAGTCAGTGAGAATCCTGCAGTCCCTTCTCCCTCGTTCTCTCTTCTCCTTTGATGGCATGTCACGGCACCCACACTGTCATGCCTGGAGAACGCGCTACACTCTCTAGCCGACAGACCCCTCCCGTGGTCCTCACTGGCTGGGACCTGCCCGTTTGCAGGTGAGAAAATGGAGGCACAGCATCTCCAGAGCAACAGATGGCAGAGAGAGGACCACTAGCCTGGTCCTCTGATCCCAAGCCCCGGGCGCTGGTCATGAGGCACCTGCAGGTCCTGCCATTTCCAGGACGCGTCCCTAGAAAATGTCTGCCTCCGAGGGGCCCACCCCTCTCTTCTGACGGGCGCAGACCACGCACGCCTGGGCTCCGGCCTTCCCCTTCTGATGTCCTCCTAACTGCTCTAGGACTTGTTCGTAAGGGCTTTTCCTCGGTAGGCAATTACCTGAGTTCATATGGTTAATTGAAATATTCCTTTTCCTAGAGTTTTAATTCACCCAGCGTAGTTTCAGGAGCCACAGATAATAAGACCTAATTTATAATTAGGGCTTATCAAGAATCAGCTAATTTCTAGACCCCTCATTCCCAAGGAGGGAGCTTGCAGGGTGGGGGCCCCTCTCCTCTTTCCAGGGAGTTGCTACCCACAAAGCTCAGAGAGGCACCAGGGAGGGAGGAGGACTAATTGGGAGCTGGCCCTCCATTTTGGACAATTTATTAATTGGATTATGGGAAATCTCAGGCCCCAGGCAAATCCCAAGGAGGCACTCCTGCCTCCCCTGGTTTACTGTGAGAATATTAGACACAAAGACATGAGACCCAGGCCCTACTCAGTCTTTTAGGAGATGAGAGTCTCTAAATAAGTCACCAAACCCTGTCTAGCCTCAGTTTCCCCATCTATACAATGGTCAAGATCACCTGCCCTTTGGGCCCCCCAGAGCTCCCCTGGGAATTTCATAAGGTGATAGGCAGGGGCATTTCAGGAGCCGTCCTAATTTCTTCTGGGGCCTTTGTGCCCAAGATAGGCCTGATAAACAACCAGAAAAAGGCTGATCCCAAGAAACTGTACCTCAGAGAGACTGAGGCTGGCCAAGACCCCACAGGTGGGCAGATTTGGGGTCTGCCTTTGACCCCAGCTGTCCTGGTGCCTGGTTTCCTGAGCCTTTCCTCACACGTGCATGTCTCAGGGGTGGGGTCTTGAACTCCAGTCTCCCTGTTGCTAATCTACTGCAAGCTCCACTTCTCCCTGGAAGCCACTCAAATCTTCACCCAACCAGTTTCAGTGTCTGGAAGAGGCAATACAGAGGCAGTGGAGTGAGTACAGCTTTGGAGTCATATACGCCTGGTGTCAAACCCATACTCTGCCCTTTACTAGCTGTGTAAGTCAGGATTCATTTCACCAAAAGAATATGACATGAGACAAAAACCCAACTGAAATTATCTTAAGCTAAAAAAAATAATTAGTTAATGTATCTAAAAACCTAAAGGCACTGGCTTTAGGTATGGCTGGATCCAGGTGCTCAATGATGATGACAAGACTGTTTCTCCCCAACTCTTAGCTGTGATTTCCTCTATAGTGACTTCATTCCCCAGCAGGGTTTCTCCAGTGATGGGAAAAGATGGCCATAGCCCAGCCCTAGGGTGAGCTAGAATGAGCCTGACAGTAAACAGACTGAGCAGGATTTCCATGCAACCACGAAAAGTGGTTTCGTAAAGAAAACGAGATTGGGAAGTTAAAAAAAAAAACATGTCATCTTAAATCAGTCACTCATGCCATCTGGTCTTCTGTTTTCTCATCTGTAAAACAGTGTCCATAGCAATGTTGTAGGATTAATGTACAAGATTAATATATAAAAATCAACTCTATTTCCGTATACTAGCAAAAAACAATCCAAAAAGAAAATCAGGAAAATAATTTCACTTATAATAGCTTCAAAAAGAATAAAATAAGGACACTTGGGTGGCTTAGTCGGTTAAGTGTCTGCCTTCTGCTCTGGTCACAATCCCAGGTCCTCAGATCAAGTCCTAAATGGGGCTTCTTGCAGGGAACCTGCTTCTCCCTCTGCCTGCTGCTCCCCCTGCTTGCACTCTCTCTCTGACAAATAGATAAATAAAATCTTTTTTAAAAAAGAATAAAATACTTAAAAATACATTTAACAAAAGAAGTACAAGATCTATACCCTAAAAACTGCAAAACATCTTTGAAAGAAATTCAAGAAGACCTAAACGAATGTAGATATCCTGTGTTCATGGAAGACTTAATATTGATAAGATGGTAATATTCATCAATTGAGCTACATAATTGATGGAATCTCTGCAAAACTCCAAGGACTTGTCTTCAAAAATTAACAGGCCAACCCAAAAACTCATATAGAGATGCAAGGAACTCAGAATAGCCAAAACAATCTGGAAAAAGAAAAAAATCAGAGAGCTCACAGCTTCAACTACAACTTCCCCCTGTCCAAACGTTCTACAAAGCTATAGTAATCAAGACGGTGTGGTCCTGGCATAAGGAAAAACATACAAATTAATAGCACAGAAGTGAGAGTGCAAAATAAATTCATACCTCTTTGGCCAACTAGTTTTTCAACAGAGGTGCTGAGACAAGAAATGGAGCAAGCAGAGTCTTTGGATAAATGGCGTTGGGACAACTGGCTATCCACATGTGAAAAAATGAAGTTGGACCCCCTACCTCCCACATTTTCCCAAAAACAACTGAAAACGGATCATAGATCTAAATGTATGAGCTAAAACTCTAAAGCTCTTCGAAGAAAACATAAATGTAAGTCTTCATGACCTTGGATTAGGCAATGATTTCTTAGATACGGCATCAAAAACATCAGTGACAAAAGGAAAATAAGTTGGATTTCATCAAAATTAAAAACTTTTGTACTTCAAAGGACAGCATCAAGAAAGTTAACAGAGAGAATGAGCTATGTGCAAATCACGTATCTGATAAGGGAATATATAAAGAAATCTTATGGTTCAACAATAAAAAGAGAAATAACCCAATTAAAATTGGATTTTTTAATCAGATATCAAAAGGCTTGAAATACACATTTCTCAAATGCACACATCCTCCAAAAGAGGACATGCCAATGGCCAATGAGCATGTAGTGAGATGCTTAACGACATTATTAGTCATTAGAGAAATGCAAATCAAAAGCACAGTGAGATCTGATTTCGTGTCCTCTAGGGTCCCTACAATAAAAAGGATGGGCACTAGCAAGCAAGTTGCTAGTTGAAGGCCTGAAGGAAAAGGAGCTTTCCCACGTGGCTGGTGGTGATGGCATGGCTCCTTGGGGAGACAGTGTGGCATTTCTCCAAAACTGAAACACAGAGTGACCGCATGACCCTGAACTCGCACCCTGAGCACTTCTACTCCCAATGTCAAGAGAACTGACAGCAGAGGTCCACACAAAAATGTATGTGTAAATGTTTATAGCAGTATTAGTCATAATAGGCAGGAAGTGGACACTGAGCAAATGTCCGTCCCTGAAAGATGGATAAGTGAGGTGTGTTATGTCCATGCAATTGAATATTATTCACCCACAGAAAGGAATGAAGTACTGACCCACAATACCACATGGGTGAACTTTGAAAATATCACGCTTAGTGAAGGAAATCCATCGCTCATGGCCACATACAATGTTATTCCCTTTATATTAACTGTCTGGATTTGATAGCTCCATGTGAACGGAGAGTGGGTTAGTGGGCCAGGGGCTGAGGGGAGGGGCAATGGGTGTGGGATTTCTTTTTTTCTCTTTTTATTTTATTTTATCTATTAGAGAGCCCCCAAGTGCGCGCGCTGGCAGAAGCAGGTTCTCCACTGAGTGGGGAGTCTGACACGGGGGTCCATCCCAGGACCCTGCAATCATGACCTGAGCTGAAGGTTGACGCCCAACCAACTGAGCCAGCCAGGCACCCCAGGGTGTGGGATTTCTTTGTGGGGTGCTGAAAGGTTCTGAATATAGACATGGAGGGCTGTACAACTCAGTAACTGTACTAAAGCCCCTGACCTGTCCGCTTCAGAAAGGTGACTTGATGGTGGGATGGTTAATTGTAGGTGCCCATGCGACTAGGACACATGGTGCCCAGGTAATAAGAAACGTGATTCTTGGGACACCTGGGTGGCTCAGTGGATTAAGCCACTGCTTTTGGCTCAGGTCATGATCTCAGTGTCCTGGGATCAAGCCCCGCATCGGGCTCTTTGCTCAGCCGCGAGCCTGCTTCTCTCTCTCTCTCTGCCTGACTCTCTGCCTACTTGTGATCTCTCTCTGTCAAATAAATAAATAAAATCTTAAAAAAAAAAAAAAAAAGAAAGAAAGAAAGAAAGAAAGAAACATGATTCTGGTGTATCCATGAGGGTGTTTCTGGAAGGGATTAGCATTTGAGTGTGTGGACTGGGGTAGGCAGACCCCCCCTTCCCAATGTGGACGGGCATCATCCCACCCACGGAGGGTCTGAATAGAACAAAAAAGCAGAAGGCTGAATTTTCTCTCTCTCTCCACCTGACCACTTGAGCTGAGACATCCATCTCTTGCTGTCCTTGAACCAGGACTTAACACCATTGGTGCTCCTGGTTCTCGGGCCTTCGGAATGGGACTGGAACCGATCGCTGGCTCTCTGGGCTCTGCAGCTTACACTAACAGATTGTAGGACTTAGCCTCCACCGTCACAGGAGCCAATTCCTCCTTTTTTTTTATATTTCTCTTAGAAATATACATTTATATGTATGTTATATGTGTATATATAGATAGATGTATAGATATATATATTTATATCTATATATCTTATTGGTTCTCTGGAGGCCCCTGACTAGTACAGATGGTATGTGAATTAGCCCTCAATAAAGCTGTTATTTTAAAAGCTGGTATCAAAACATCCACCATACAGGGTAATCGTGGAGAAGAAATGACTCCTTGTAGCTAAAGCTTGGAGCCTGGGGCTAGGCCCACAATAAGAACGAAGTGTCCATTTTTTTTCCTTTCCCAAAAACATTCCCCACCCCCACCCCTCTTTAAACAATTCCACCCCAGCTCCTAAGGTAGAACTTTGAGGCTTTCCATGAAAGAGGCCGAGCTATGCTTGGCTACTCACAGAACAGCCAGGATGGTTATCGAGATGGCTGGGCTGGTCTTCCCTGATATTAATGAATAAGATATTCATTTCCCTAAGAATGCATCAACCTCGCTAGCAATCCCGGGGACATAGGGGGAGGCCAACGCAGCTCTATTAATCCAAGCAGGCCTCACATCCACTTTGATTCAAAGGTTTCATTCTGGTCGGTTTCCATGAGGGGGATGGTTTATTAGTTGGCGATGACAGGCTAAGTGAACTCAGGTACTGGGGGTTTGGCTAAGGATGACGATGAGGCTATTTTAAGTCACTGGAGTTCAAGGGTACCTGCCTCAGCGCTTTTGTTTAAATTGATTTGTAGTCCTGCTCATTTGACCTTGCTGCATAAAATAGTTCCAAGGGGGAAAAATAGAAGAGCGTAATTCTAGCCAAGGGAGCAGATGTGTCCCAACCCGCCCACCCCTCCTGCACACCAGGGAAACCCGCCCCCCAGCTGACCTTGAGTGTGGGCTTCGACTGTCACATGGCCACCACCCAGTGGTCACGGGAGTCAGAGGACAGCCTAGCAGGGTGGTCCAGATGGGGAAGGCCCCCAGAGGGGGAGGACTGCCCAAGGTTGCAAAGTGAGTAAGAAAGTTGGGATTTTAATCCAGGTCAGCGTAACTGAAACTCCTCCTCTCAAGTCTTATAAAAATATTTAATATTTATTAAGTGCCTGTCACCATGCAGTTACTCTCTAACGCTTTATATACACTAGCCCCTTTTATTCATACTCCAGCTCATGAGATAAAGTTCTATTGGTGTCCCCATTTTATTGGACAGCTGGACAGTTCATCTGTCTACATGGACCAAATTAACCTGGAAGTTGTCATATCCCAAACCACCTCAAACAGAATGAAGCCAGATGATACTGCTTTGGAAGCACTCCTCTGTCTCAGTTCTTGGAGTGCACAAAGCAAGACAGGCTAGCCAGGGTTTCCTGGCACTCATTGCCCAAATAAGCTGTTCTGTCCTCCCCTCCCCTCTGATCAGTCAGAAATCTGCACCCCTGCACCACCATCCTGGGGCTCCTTACCCAGTATGGGCAGCAGAAGCACTTAACTGGGAAATCAGGGCATCCCTATGCAAATCCTGTGTGTATTTGGGAGAGTCACTTAACCTCTCTGACCCCCAAATTCCTCTGTAAGGTAAATATAAGGATACCAGCTTTTCTCACAGGGTTGCTCTGAGGATTCAGAGAACATGCGTGACATGGGTTGGTTTTGGAAAAGACCAAACATTTTCAGGAGCTACTCTTGCAAGGTAGAGCCCTCAGGGGTGTAATGAGAGGGAGCTACCGGTAGGTGGCAGTGCTTCAAAGCGGCCCGTGGGATGCCTGAAGGAACTTCCTATTAACCCTTGCTTTCCAAGCGTATGGAACCTCCCCACACCCCCACCCCATACACACGTCCGGAAAGGGGAAAGCGAAGCCCATGTGGTAGAAGTGCAGAAATGGCAGAACCGGGATCATACCCCAGGCCTAGGTGTTCTCTGAATATCATCTGTCCTTCAGCCCCTATTGATCAGATTCCTAGTGGGTACAAATGCTGTGTGCTTTGCCACGAAATGTATAGCTCGAGTCTGGGCGATTTCCAGTCCCGTCCAACTTCCCTACTTGCCACCTCCCACTGCTTCCTAGCCGATGCTCCCTTGGATGAGTACTCACCCAGCCCAGCCTGGATTCCGGGCAGGGAGAGGTGCTGGAAGGCACCCCGGACTGACTGCGGCCATCCAGCTCGCTAGGTGACCTTGGCCAAAACCATCCTCAGTAGATCATGAAATCTCTTTCGCGGGTGGGTGTTTGGAGGAAAGGAATTTTTAAAATACTAGCATAAATCTGTCATAGTACAGCTAACATTAATTGTTCCAATTTTGTATCCACAAACACACGTGCGTGGGTCTACTACCCCAAATGCCTGATATAAAAGGGGTTTCATCTTACATCCGACGGGGATTCCAGCTCCGTATTCTGCAATCCAGTAGCTGCTGCCCTTTGCCCCAGGCTGCCCAGGCACCCCCTCATTTCCACGTGAAGCTATTGGCTTCCTCAGCAGCGGGAGGACCTGGGAACCGCTTACCTTCCATGATGTAAGTCCCCTAGCCCGCGCAAGGCCATTTTAGCCTGGATGCGGTCTCGCTGGGCTGAAGGTACCCCACCTACAGATGAGAAGGTGGAGGCTCAGGGAGGTGACGCTGCTCACGGGCGGGGGTGGGGGGAAGGGGGGAGCTTGCACGTGTTCGAGCCCCACCCTGACACCTCCCTGCCTGCCTGGAACACAGGGCCATCCACCCTTTCTCCCCACAAAAGTAACAACCGCTTACCAGCGCTTCCATTTCTCTTCTTCCGAGTCACTTTTATTTTCTCTCTCACTCTCAAGTTTGATTGAATTTACACTTAATGAATCCAACTTTGTCATTTAGGGGATGTTGGAGCAATAAGACCTGACAAGGCGTGAGTGATGATGCAATCAGCTGCTCCCGGAGCCCCGGCAGGCAGCGGCCCGGGAGCCTGAGCCCGGAGCCATGCCTGCTCCCTCCCCGGAGGGGTGGCTGCACAGCTCAGGCTCCCGGGAGGCGACCTGACGCCCTGGAGATGCGGGCGCGGGAGTGGGGGGAGGGTGCGCTCAGCGAGTGGGGGGAGGGGGTGCCAGGTGTGCCCCCGACCTGCTTGCTCCGTGCCCTTGGGCGAGTCACTTCACTCTGGTCCTCTGTCCCTCCATCTGTAAAGCAGGACAGGGTCCAAGGGCGTTGCTTTGTAAGGTGTAATGTTGGGGGCCTAGGCTCCCATCCCACGCTCACAGGCGGTCGTTTGGCAGCAAGTTCAGCGACTTGGAAGTCCGGCGCGGGTCCTTCCGCTCGCTTTGATGAAGGGCGGCTCCACCATCTAGCGCCCGCCCAGTGCGCTATGCCTGTCGTAGGGCGCCTGGGGGAAGGGAGGGTCAGAATCTTTGATGAGAGAACAAAATGAGAAATCAAAATTTTATTACAGTGTGATCTCACTTTTGTTAGGGAAAACAGTATAGGCTCAGGGGAAACTGGCAGGGAGAATACACCCAAAATGTTGGGGGGTGGGGGAGGGGTAGAATCTCGTGAATTTCCTCCTCCTTCTTCCTCCCCCCCCCCCCCCCGCCCCCCCCCTCGTTTTCCACCTTCCTCCCCCTTTTTTTTTTTGGGGGGGGGGGGAAGGCCTTTATTTTATTTTTCCTTCTCAACTGAAATTTTAACACCCCCCCCTTTTTTAGTGAAATTAGGCACACATACAAATAAGGTGAAATAATTGTAAAGTGGGCCACCTTCATTGTCACCCCTTACGCCTCTCAATGCTGGACAAAACATTTCTGCCTTTTTTTTTTTTTTAAGATTTTATTCATTTATTTGAAAGAGATAGCACAAGTAGGCAGAGCGGCAGGCAGAGGGAGAGGAAGAAGCAGGCTCTCTGCTGAGCAGGGAGCCCCATGCGGGGCTCCATCCCAGGGCCCTGGGATCATGACTTGAGCTGAAGGCTGAGGCTTAATCCACTGAGCCACCCAGGCGCCCCCATTCCTGCTTTTTGACAGGCAGCTGTTTGTTTCTCTGTTTTTATTTTTCATAGTTCTGATGAAGTCCCAGAACCTAAGTCAGGTTCGGTGGGGTGAGGAGGTTCGGAGCCGACTGACTAAAGAAAGAATTCTTAAGACGTCATTGGTGCAAAATGGTGGTTTATTAAAGCACGGGGACAGGGCCCGTGGGCAGGCAGAGATGCGGCCGCCCCGGGTTGTTAGGAGTGGTTGGTTATATACACAGGAGTTGGGTAGGTGAGGACAAAGGGGTATTCAGAAGGGCTATTGGGGCAAAGAATACCATCAGAATATTGAAGGCTTAGTTACTATCAAGTAAAGACAATTGAGAGTCTCCTGGTGGAATGTTACATTCCTGCTATCAAGCATCCCTGTTAATGAGATTTAGGTTTAAAGACAATTGGGAGTCTGGTGGAATGTTACATTCCTGCTATCAAGCATCCTTGTTAATGAGATTTAGGTTTAGAAGAAATTTAACTTTATTTACTTTTCCTTCTACCTCCACCTCCTTCGGTTTTTATGGAGGGGAGGGTAACATTAGGCTTGAGGAACTGAGTTCTGTGTCTTTGGAAATTGGGCTATTGATAAGGTAACTTCTTTGTTGTAATCTCAAGGACATTTGCAAACCAAGGGAGACTCCTGTCTTGTAGGATTGTGATCTCAGCAAGTTAACTATTTATCATTTTATGGAAGTCAGGGGTGCCTGAGGAATGCTACACATATGGAGGGGAGTGGGTGAAGAGGGGGTGTAAGGCGCCAGCTTTTGCTTTGTCCTCAGCCAGCCTCCTGCTCCCTCATCATTCCCCCCTGAACAATTTTGACCCTTAAATCTTTAAGGTGGTTGAAGGTGGAAGGTCTCATCTTCTGTAACTTCTTTGTGCTGAATAGGGGCGTAGAGCTGTCCCTACCTGCTCGGGTCAATATTGATCAGGGTAGGAACGTATAGGGGAGTTACGAAAGGTGGAGGCAGCTGAATCCAGCGCTGACAGTGAAGAGGCGTCCTCGCGCGCGACAAGGATCGTCTGCTGTGGTGTAGTCATTGTAGCAATGGAGTCTCGGCACCAAGTAGAGAAACATGGAACAAAGCAACATATTAAGATTAATAAGGCGATAAGAATAAGAAGCCCGAAAAGGAGATTCGGCCATAGTCCTCCTTCAAACCAGGAACTTAACCATTCACTGAGAGAGAGAGAAGGATCTTGTAGGGCCTTAATCTGGGTATTCATATCTTTTATTAGTCCTGTGACATTTTTGCAATAGTCTGGGATGTACATGCAACATTCTGTTTTGATGATTGCACATGTGCCACCCTGGGCTGCTGTCAGGACTTCTAAGGCCATCCTATTTTGTAGGACTGCCTTGCGTATTTGTGAGACTTTGGTATTAAGGAGGGAGATGCTATTTAGTGAATCATTGAGTGCCTTTGTAGTATATTTATTAAGGGCTTCTACATGCCACATGACATCCTCTAGTCCCGCAGATGGAACAAAAATGGATGCTAAGTGATCATACCATTTAAAAACAGATCGTGTCCATCTCTGTTTCAAGTTGGAGAGATTAGCTGGAGTTGTAATGGTTTTAGTAATGCGCCCATGGATCCAGGCAAATCCTAAAGTACAGTGACCTATCCACCCTGGAGGAAGCCAGGGCCACAGGTTGGTTCCACATATCCAGTGGGTTCCGTTTAGAGCTGGCCATCTGATGCCAGGTCGCCTTGCCCAGTCAGTAGCAAACCAGTCAGTAGCCTGGAGTACTATTACTTGGGAACACATTTCTAGTGATAGCCATCCCAGATATCGTGCGTTCTTTGCCCAAGTACCACTCGTATGATTCTTTTGTTCCCAGCATAAAACTGCCTTCTGACTGAGCCGTCCAATCGTAGGTGTGAGCCACAGATATGTATCCCAGATTTGATATATGCCATCCTCAGTATAGCGATAAGGAGGGTTTTGTAACTTAGGCCCATATTTGATTGGGGAGTAATGGCTTGATAGCAATCCCCTTTCCTTCCAAATAGCTCCATGGGCATGTAGTACCAGGAAAGCATATTTGGAGTCAGTATAAATGTTAATTCTTAGACTTTGGCAATTGCAAAGTGCTAGTGAGCACTATGGCACACCTAGCTTTTCTTATTTTTTTCTATGAAAACTACTGTCATCAGAAAACCAACTGTCATTCATATTTTTAACAGGGGCATCTTAAATCTGGCCAAATAGAGTAAGCAAGATCAATAACCTTTTTTGCTCTATAGAGAAAGAAGTACAGTGGTCAGGTTCAGGCATACAGGTAACTAGGTTTAAAGTTTGACAAGTTTTATTTCTGGCATATCTGTTAATGTAGCCCAGTATTTAATAAGTCGGCCTCCATCATCCATTGGTGGCCTTTGGCTTCTAAGACAAATCTGGACCTGATGTGACATTATTACAGTCAAGGACTGTCCCATAGTGAGCTTTGAGGCTCCTTTTATGAGGGCTGTTCCATGCTTAGCTAAAGCATCTGTTTGCAATTGCACCTCAACAGAGGTGGCCTCTAGGATAAATATGACTAAGGGATGAAACCAATAGGAAGACCTTTGAGTGGTCCAGCCTTAACAATATCCTGATTACAGAGGATCACTGGCAAATGAGAAAACTTGTCAAGAGATAAGGGGAGCCCCCCATGGATCATCCAATCCACTCATAGTCCATAGTTAATCCTATGGAGTGTGGTATGGTGGTTTTTAGGCAATTTCATTATCCCAGCCACACATAAGGTGTTAGTTAAGTTATACAATTGTAGGGGAATCAATCCCATTTTCCAGTTGTTTAATTATGTGCTGTGGGGTCTGCTAATATCCCCACAAAATAAAAAAGCAAGAAGATCATCTAAATGAGCTATTGTGTAACTTCTCTGAAGTTTACCTCAAATTGTTTAGCTTAGGTAAACATTTAAAGACAATCAAATCTAGAATTTAACATCCATAAAGGTGTGTTACTAAAACAATTTTTCTCTCTAAAATAACCCTCATTTCCAGTGATAGCCAAATCAGGACTAATTCACTTGTGACACAGGTCCAGTTTTAACAAACTTGGCCCATTATTTACATAAGCTCAGCAAGAACAGTGAGTGTGATCAATAGATCTTTTAGAATCTGCTTTGCTGGAACTTTGTATAAGGAATCTCTAGGTTGAACTTTTAGTAGCCTCTCCGGGCCAGAAGCCAAGCCCTGTACTTGCCATGAGGCATGCCTGCAATACCTTTGGGCGAATTCCTCTTCCCGAGACTGCACCTACCAAGGAGTGACATTCTTTACTCACCTGGTGAGGCTGCTGGGAACTCTGTAAGCAAGGCATCAGGCCAACAGTCCCAAGGGGCTTTATGGCTCCAGGTTTCATAAAGTCAACCTTAGTTCCTTAAAGCTGTCTGGTCATATCTGAGTCTTTTCAAATATGACATCCCAGTCAAAGCCTTGGTAAAATAACCCGTGTTTCCAATTCTTTCCTGTTACAAGGAGAACAGATTCTTATTGAACTTATGCAAATGACTGATTGCCATGGAAGAAAGAATACTTACTAAGACCTTTTGGTTTCAGAGGGTTCAGATAGAGAGAAAAGGTGAATGCTTTGAGCACTTTTACAAATGAGCACTTTTACATCTCTATAAGTTACAGATAACTAGGAGGGAGTATCCCTAGTCTGTAAGAGCAAACAGTAGAGAGAACCAGCAATGTTTAAAGTAAGACAAAACATTAAGAGACACAACACTATCATCTTTTAGTTCATTTAGTCCCATGTTACTAATTCTGGTGAATGCGGCTTTAGTCCGTTTTGGAAATTCTTACCCATTTCAGTTTTAGGATTTTCAAGTATATCAAATATCTGTATTTGTCCTGAAAGTCCTTTATAGGAATCTCCTTGAAGATAAAACTCATTTTACAAGAGAATTAAAACAATTATAAATTACAAAAACTCAGAATGGATATGGTTAGAGCTAAAGAGACATGGGAGTTTACAATTTAGCTGCAAGGAAATCAGGTTATTTATGTGATACATAACATTTCCATAATTACAGTATCAAGCGGTGATCTCTCAAAACGTTAAAACTTTAGGAAGTGCGTAGAATCTCTAGAATAGTTATAGTATTTTCCCAAATGTAATCCAAGGTTTATCATTGGTTCAGTAGTACTTCATGAGCAACTTCACATACCAAGGAAAAGCCTGAGTTAAAGAGATTTACGATTTAAATCTTGTCAACATTTGCTAAAATCTTAGAAAGTTTTAAAGCACATGCCTAAATATAATTAGGGATGTTAAACACCTGATAAAACTGAACATAGAAACTCTCGTTTTTCTGGGCAGGCAAAGAGAAAACCATTTACATTTTCTTAACAGCAAATCAATTGATCTAAGAAAACATTGTCCTTTTGAACAGAGAATTTCAGTCTTGTACCAATGTACCTTTAAAACCCATTCATTTCAATCTTCGTTCATTCTTGACTATAGCTAAAATTCCTTTTCTGAAGATTTCCCTTCACAAACCTTCTACAACTTTCCTTTGCATTCAGGTTTTGTCCCAAGTCATTTCTTTCTAAACAACCATCTCATTTAGGACAAAATTACCTTCCCTTACCTTCCACAAAATGTATTCCCATTCCTTAAGTCTTTCTTACATATCTCCTACTTTCCTACATACAGAGTTTCCCTTTATTTCCATCAGTCTTAGTTACACTAAGCAGAACTTTGTATTCTTAGAAACACCTTTAGTTATTAACCAATTGTGAACTGTTACAACAGAATTCTTCAGGTGGCAATTTATGAATCAGTTAAGTGGCAAACAAGTTTACCAACAGATTTAAATACTCTTAGTTTCTTTGCAGTAAGAAGTCAAAAGCACAAACCTACATTCAGTAATTAACGACTTAGCATTTTATCCTGTTTGGTTAAGACCTAGGTGTCCACAATTTAATTCCATTTGTCATCCAAGCAAAACTTTAAAACTTTCAGGTTACCAAAGACTTTGAAAGCTACTTCAGCAATTACCCATTAGAACTTTGAGACAATTAACCATCAGTTTAGTCATTTCTTTGCTAACAAATTTTAACAAGTAACACAAGCTTATCTGACCTTCAGTAAACTTTGATAGAATAAAAGCTTCACATTTACTGCTGTTACTTCAAAGACACGTCTTAATTAAACCAACAAACTTAACTTAGTTCCAATAGTGATTTACGTTCCACCTGGGCCCACTCCAATTTGAATGTTTACCTGAGACATGCGTGCGAAGATCTGGAGTGGGGGTGTTCTTCTTGCTCCTTGACAGTGAAGAGAGAAGGAGCCATGGTGCATGATCTAGAGGCTAGTCATGCAGGCTGCACACACGTTGGTACAGAAACACGTAAGGGAGAAACAGAAGAAACAAAGTGCTGCCAGGAGGCAGAGAAAGGATTCCCGGTTTCAGAGCTCATAAGCCCCAACAGAGGAGCAGATGCCATGCTTTCCCACCAGCAAGGGGGGAGGGGTTAGGCAGTCCAAGTCAGGCCAGAGAACACAGGGAAACTTCCCCGAAACAAAGAGAGTTTCGGCAGCTGCTTGGGAATATTTCTTATGGTCTCTGTCTCGAGTTAGACCAACCCCAGTTGGCTCCAGTTATAGCCATTAACACGGGAAGTGAGTGAGGGAGAAGCCCCCACATCTATTAGGAGTAACAGAGAGAAATAAAGCCAGAATCCCCTTTGCTAGGGATGGCCCAGCAACCTGGGTTTACTAGAAGAAGGCTTATTTACGTAATTACCATCCAATATGTCAGGAGAAAGTTTACTAGATGACTCATTTGGGCAAACACATTCCACAAAAGCCCCTTAGTCTGGGGTCCTGGTGCAGAGCAATGAAGGCCTAGGTATGAGCAATGCAGGCACCCTAGGTCCATTTGCCCTGCTTCCTGCAGAGGAGATCTAACTGATAGATCCCACTGAGGCCATGCAGTGTTACAGGAGCTCAGTCCTTTCCTAAGTTTTGCAATCCAAATTATTTCCAGTGGGTTAAAAGGCACCCCAAGGTAGAGTCCTTGGGAACTGAAGAAGCCTACTGAGGCCATGCTTCCATAAAAGTAAAGAAGGTCCATTACCAAATCCCCCCTGACTCCTGGGTAGCGTCCCACGCAGGATATGTCAGAGGTTCCTGTGTGTCAAAAGCGACCAGAGGCGTCCCTCAAGATATCGCTATTGATCACCGCCATGCCTTAAAAGGCCCTGGAGGGGTGCCTGAGGAATGCTACACATATGGAGGGGAGCGGGTGAAGAGGGGGTGCAAGGCGCCAGCTTTTGCTCTGTCCTCAGCCAGCCTCCTGCTCCCTCATCAGTTCTACTCCTGGAGCAGACGTCCCAAAAGAATAATCAGTTTTTTTCCTATTTTTGAAATTCATAAAAATGGAATCATACCGTGTGTATTTTGTGGGTATGCCGTCATTAAATCAAGATTAGGTCTCTAAAATGTGTCCTTGTTTTGCGTGTGGCTACAGTTAGTGCATTTTTATGCTAGGCAGTGGTAAACGTTGTGTCTGTATTACAATTCACATACCCGTTCTAATGCTGGTGGACATCCGGGCTGTCTTCTCTGTGTTTCTACACTTTTCTACATGAATATGTCATTACAGGTGGAGCGTCTTGTGCATAGTAGGTGTTCAACTAAAATTTTTGAACAAATGCCTGAAGAATGATGTTATTTTTTCTTTCCACTAAAGAAAAGTTCCAGTGGGAAGGGTTGTGACTATGAACAAAGATGGATCAAAGGGAGAATTTTCCAGATCTGTAGATTTTCCCCGGAGCTCAGGGGAGACATATCGGATTAAAGCAGAAGATTGGTGGGCGTCATCTCCATTACCTAGAAAAGCCTCAAGCATATTTGGGCATCCCATTTAAAACACGAATAGAGTAATATTGAAAATGAAGAAAAATTCCCATAATCATTGCGTTACACATATGAGTAGAGAAAATTAAAATTTACAGAAAGTGTTGCAGCAAAGCACACAAAGCCATTAACTGGGAGTCAGAAGAGCTGAGTTTAACTCTTACGTCAGCTGGTAAGAGTTACTGTCACCAAGACTCATTGTTACCAATGAGTGCTGTCCCTTTGTATAGTCCGCCTAATATCTCGGAAACTTCATTTCCTCATCTGTAAAATGGGTTGGTCAAGCGAAATGGCCTAAGTGATTGAGTTTTGTAAAGGTCGGCACAAATGGTAGGGCTTTCCTATGAAACCACAGGACAGAAAGCAGATCGATTAGATCCATTTCCTGACCCAGAACAGCCATGTCTTTACTGCCTACCCCGCACCACCCCCAGCTCAGGGTGCAGAGGATACGGAACTGAGGAGACACAGCCTGCCTCTAAAACGGAAGGAGAGATTCGAAGCAAAAGTCACCCCTGTTATTAGGTATCTGCCTTAAGCAGGAAGGTTGGGGGCAGAGGTGGGAACAGGTGATTCCTGTGTATGCCTGCTGTCCTGCCCGCACTAGGAGGGAAAGGACTCTGGCTCTACTGGGCACCTCGCAGACACTTCATTTTGAAAGAAAGAATGAAAGTGGCAATATTTTAAAGTCAGATTTTGGAAGAACTCCCTTCTCCTCCCCTTTTGGGTGGTATATCTTTTCCAAAAGTTGACAATGTTCTTTGAATCCTCCTGAAATCCCACTGAGGTCAGGAAGACCCTGTCACAACCAGGCATCAGAGCAGAGTTCTTGACCATTTTGGGGGGGCCATTGATGTCTTTGACAGTCTGGGGGAGCTCATGGATCCCCTCTCAGAATAATGTTTTTAAATGGAAAGAATGTATATATACGTAAGTGAATATGATTTTTTGATGAAAATCTAAGATGGCAAAGACAATCAATTATATTGAAATATCATTTTCAACATATTAAAAGAACAAATATGGAAAATAGTAATAGATAGGTTGCCTTGTTAATGCATTAAATAACCAGTTCTCGCGACAGGTCTAATAGCTAACATGATTCTGAAATAAGGATGACCCTAACTGATATTTCGAGGTGTCTCCCGCAACTGTATTGTGATAGAAAACCATCTGTGAAAACCTGCTAATGTGACTGTGTTTTGTTGCCTACATTCAAATGGGACAAAATGCTGTATTTCTGTTACAAAATCAGTGAAAGCAAAGAAAAATAAACATAGTTTTCCCCCATTCAAATTTACAAACTTCCTGAATTCTAACTGTACACCCCCAGTTAAGGACACGTGCAGGTGTTGGAAACTGTTTTTTTTTTTTTTTAAGATTTTATTTATTTATTTGTCAGAGAGAGAGAGAGAGAGCACAAGCAGGGGGAACAGCAGGCAGAGAGAGAAGCAGGCTCCCCACTGAGCAAGGAGCCCAATGCGGGACTTGATCCCAGGACTTTGAGATCAGGATCTGAGCCACCCAGGCACCCTGGGAACTGTTTTTATTAATAAGTAGGTGTCCTACACAGCATCACTCTCTTTTTGGAAAAGGATTCTCTTTTTATAAACACAGAAACACAAACAGTCAGCCACCCATGGAGCCCAAGATGAGGAAGGGACTCAGGGAGACATAAAAGAATCTCAACAAGCATTCGTATTTGGGGTTTGAGTCACATATCACCACCAACCCTTACCTGCCCCCGCCCCCGCCATGACACCACAGCCTGCTTTAAGTTCATACCACATTATGCATTGGACTGACAGACAGGGGTCCAAAACGTGACGTGTTAAGATCATGAGAAGCAACTTGGTTAGGACTAGGGGCAAATTCCAATGTAAATGCTTTGTAAATTAAAAAAAAAAAAAAAAAAAAAGGCCCTAAGCTTACTGCTTTAGATCTTGGAAAACAGAATTCCCTGCCCCACCTCCACCAAATACACGAACTGGAAGGACAATAGTACACAGGAAAGAAAGATAACAGTAAGAATAAACAAATTAAGAAACAGAAGAAGGAGAGAAGCAGTGAATAAAACCTAAAGCTGATTATTTGAAAGAGGTAATAAAATAGACCAGCCACTAGCACAAGATAATCAAGATAAAAGGCCCCAATGAAATCAGAAATGAGCAAGGGATTACAGTGACAGATCTAACAGATTAAAAATTTCAAGGGGTGACATTGTACATATTTCTTTTAAAAATTTATTTTAAATTATCAAACAGACAATAGGTGACAAAAATATAAAATAATCCAATGGCTATAACAAGAAATGTAAGTTAGATCAGCAAACAAGGAAAACTCTAAGAGAATGAGAAATTTATTAAAGAATGACCCACTCCACCCCTGAACAGGACATTTGTACCAACCCTAAAGTCTCTAGAGAAATCTATCCAAATTTTATAGGAGAATGCATTTCCATGTTACATAAATTATTCTTTAACATAGAAAAAATGTTTCTAAAAAACTGCTGTTTCATTTTGCAAGGCAAATGCAGTCCTGATTTTAGGCCGTGATACGGAATTTTTTTTAAAGGAAACAGGATCCGATATCATTTGAGAGTACAGTCCCAGCAAATAGTGTTCAGCAGCACATTAAGGGACTAAAACACCATAACCGCAAAGGGTTTCTCCAGCAACGCAAAGAAAGTTCAGCACAAGGGTATCTATTAATACAACACATCAGATCAATAGATTAAATAATACGAACCATATGCTCATCCTAATGGATGCCAAAAAATGCATTTCAATAGATGTCAAAACGTTCTTAAAAATAGGAATAGAATGACACTTCCTTAACATGACAAGGATCTGTTTAAAACCAAGCCAGCATCCTTTTTAATGGAAAAATATTAGAGATTTTCCCATTAGAAAAGGGAATAAAATAAATAAGCTCTCTATCCCCATTATTATTTAATATCATATTGATAAATCTGGCTGATGTAATAAGACATGAAAAAGAAACCTTAAGAATAGTTGTTAGAAAGATAGAAAGCTTCATTTGCAGATGACATAATTATATCCTTTAAAATCTGATATTCTCGTCTAAACCACCATTAGCAGTAATACAAAAATTCAATAACTGGCTAGCTCTGGATACATGATAAGTATTTTAAAAATCAATAACTTTCTTAACTAAATACAAAGACAAGACAGGAAACAAAGAATGAGATCCAATTCATAATCAAACATAATGAATTAAATATCCAGACATAAACATGAGACACAAAAAATTGGAAAATTTTCTTGGAAAGCATAGTAGAAAATCTGAGTAATAGAAAAATTTCATGTTTCTCAACAAAAAGTATAAATACTCTAATTTTCTGATTTAGTGATTCAAGATAATCTCAGAATAGTACAAAAGGATTTCTTACAGAATTTGATAACTTGCATTTAAAAATAATTTTGAGGGGCACCTGTGTGGCTCAGTTGGTTGAGCATCCGGCCCTTGATTTCAGCTCAGGTCATGATCTCAGGTCATGAGGTTGAGCCATGGGTCAGGCTCCGTGCTGATTGTGGAGCCTACTTAAGATTCTTTCTCTCTGGGGCACCTGGGTGGCTCAGTGTGTTAAGTGTCTGTCTTCAGCTCAGGTCATGATCCCAGAGATAAAGCCCCGTGTCTGGCTCCTTGCTCAGCAGGAAGCCTGCTTCCTCCTCTCTCTATCCCTCCTTGCTGCTCATGCTCTCTCTCTGTCTCTTTTCCTCTCTCTCTCTCAGACAAATAAAATCTTTTTTTTTTTTTTTTTTTTTTTTTTTAAGATTTTATTTATTTATTTGACAGAGAGAAATCACAAGTAGTCGGAGAGGCAGGCAGAGATAGAGAGAGAAGCAGGCTCCCTGCTGAGCAGAGAGCCCGACGTGGGACTCGATCCCAGGACCCTGAGATCATGACCCGAGCCGAAGGCAGCAGCCTAACCCACTGAGCCACCCAGGCGCCCTCAGACAAATAAAATCTTAAAAAAAAAAAAAAAAGATCCCTTCTCTCCCTTTCCCTTTGCCCCTCCCTCCTCTAAAATAAATAAATAAAATCTTATAAAATATGTAAGTCACTAATAAATAATACCTGAAATAAAGTAGTACTTGAGCAAAGTATATCTATTAACTTGATAAAGCCAAAGGTCCAAATGCAGGCTATGACAAAAGAAAGAGAATTTAGCATATAAAAAGGATGTCACAAAATGATAGGGAAAGGAAACACCATGGAATGAAGCAGTTGGACAGTAGACAAGCAGGGAACTTAGTTTACATGTATACCTAAAAATAAATTCCAGATTTAAAATGGATCAATCAATGTAGAAGCCCCAGGGGCGCCTGGGTGGCTCAGTGGGTTAAGCCTCTGCCTTCGGCTCAGATCATGATCTCAGGGTCCTGGGATCGAGCCCCACATCTGGCTCTCTGCTCAGCGGGGAGCCTGCTTCCTCCTCTTTCTCTGCCTGCCTCTCTGCCTACTTGTGATCTCTCTCTCTGCCAAATAAATAAATAAAATCTTTTATATATATATATATATATATATATATATATATATGACGCACTGAAATATACAATGGTAAATTTACTCTATCTAAGAAATAATAATGGGTCAAGATAGAAGATTAGAGATTCAAAGAGGAAAAAATTAGAGATTCAAAGAGGAAAAAATGATAGAGTAAGCAATATCACAATGCTAACTGAATGCAAACATAAACTAAAAGGAAAAGAAAAGGAATATATTAAGGAGAAGACTGCTATCAAATGAGTTTTTAACTATTTTTTTAAAATTTGGTATTTTTGAGAATCTAAAGAGACAGACCTTTTCAGATTAAAAATTTGATGTTTTTGACAATCTCAAGAAACTTAGTAGCTTTTCACATATATACGTAGACATGCATACAAACACATACATACAAAGACCTCCAGGAACACACACGCATTCACACTGACACATAAAGACCTACACATACATAGACACAGATGCACCTAAATGGTCAGTATACTGGTATGGAACTGGTGGACTTTCTAAGGCTCTCTGTGACCCCAAGATTAAGAATACCTCATCTAGACAGAATACATTAAAATATGTAAGAATACCCCAAAGGCAAATCAGTGAGCAGATGACATGACCAAACAATTCACTGAAAAGAAGATAAAGTAAACACAAAGACAAATGATCAATAGGCATAAAATATGCTCCAGTTTTGTCTACTAAATTATCAAATTGGTATGAAACTGATTTTTAAAAAGCAAACTAATGTTGATGAGGTTTCAGGAAAATTGCCACACTGCTGGTCCCTTTTGAAAAGTAATTTAAAATACCTAATGAGAGCCCCACAACATCAATACTTTTTGACCTAACTGTCCTTCTTCTGGGAATTCATACTCATGAAATAAATTTCAGGAACAAAGCTTCTCAAAGACTTTCACCACACCATTTAAGAATAGTGGCAGTGCCAAAGGAGAACCCTATAAAGAGTACAAGAAAAGACAGGGGACAGCTAAACAATTTGAGAAGTCAACATAATGGAATAATATATGGCCATTAAAATGAAAACGATGAAAATTTAAAAATGATTCTGATATGTTAAATTAAAAAGTTAAATGAAAATGTATCATTTTTATTACATAAATGATGGTGAATGATACATTTATTTTTTTAATTGCCCTTTATGTAATACGTGAAAAGCTTTATACCAAGGATGGAGAGGACATCATAGTAGAGTAGAATATGAGAAAGGGAGGGATGGTAGAGACAAATGGGGTTGCCACTCAAATCCAGGACCTTCTATTTCATCTACTGGTGCACATGAGCTATCTGAAAGAAGTAGAACCCTAGGAACTCCTATGATGAACTGTTAGTTCTTTACCTTCCCTTTCTCTGTTTTTCCTCTTTCTTCTTTCATATAAGCAAGTGATACTTTACTTTATAATCATGATTTGAGCTTCCTACCTCCCAAATCCTATCAGACTCACAGAGCACTCAAAACATCTGTATTATTCCTAGAAAACAAAAATATTTTAATGTAATGTGATATAAATGAGCTTAGATTGAGGGAGATAAAAGTTCCCACATCATGTAATACAATGCTTCTCTAGAATGCAAGATCCACTCTGTCTTCTTCCACCACTGGATCTTACGCATCCAGAACAGTACTGGGCACATAGTAACTGATCAGTAAATATGAGATGGATGGCTCGATGGATGGATGGATGAATGGAGGGATGGGACAAAAAAAAAAAAAAAAAAAAAAAGAGCCATCTAAGAAACAAAGACGAGCAAGCTTGAAAATCCTAAAACTCTAAGCAAATCGTGGCTATGGAGGACCACATGACAGTCAAAAGTGGCAAATCAAAAGATTTTAGGAACTGCTCCAGGCCCATACTCAGGGCACTTGGCTGCTGAATTTGCCCCATTTTCCCCTGAGGTACACTAAAATGTGGTACACTACGTCGAGATAGATAGAGTAGTTCGAGAAGAACCAGTGCCCCCCTCAACGAACTCAAATATTAAAAGCAAGATATGTTTGCTTGAACCCTGAATATCCCTGATCCATAGGGCCCTTTAGTAGAATCCTTTTCCTATCCCCACTGGCATGGGGACCTAAGAATTCATCCAGATGCCTAGAATCAGGGATTAGCATAGAGGGTGAGCCAAGAGGCAGTGAGGAGAGGTAATCTCAATCCCAAGAATGGCCTCCCATTGGGTCACCCATGGGTCTGCCCATGCCCATATCCAGGGAGGGTGAAAGGACATGTTCCACAGAGAAAGGCGCTTCCCTACCAAATGATTGGCTACCAATAGTTACGACTTACAGCATGTGGTACCTCAAATGCCCAGACTAGCCACCTAGACCTTCAGAAACGTAAAATTTCTCTTTCTCCATGTCTAAGATCAAAAGAACGGAATGGGCTCCTCCAACAAACTTCCTCTGCAAACCCATCTGGAGACCCGTCTCCGAAGCATAAGTAAAACAAGGACATGCGTCAAATTGTTACTTCCACCTGGAATTAAATCAGATATAGAATCTGAACAAATGTTCCCCTATAAAGCAGACTCCAAGAAACAGAAGGAAATTTTTTTCGTATAAAACGTATATTTTCCATGAGATTAGAAAATGTTTTTATGAACAGGTAGTCATTGGAGATAGATGATTTTACTTAAGATGAAAAACCATGAGGGGTGCATGGGTGGCTCAGTGGGTTAGAGCCTCTGCCTTTGGCTCAGGTCGTGGTCCCAGGGTCCTGGGATCAAGCCCCACATCAGGTTCTCCTGGGGGGTGCCGGGAGAGCCTGCTTCCTCCTCTCTCTCTGCCTACTTCTCTGTCTGCTTCTCTGCCGCTTGTGATCTGTCTGTCAAATAAATAAATAAAAATCTTTAAAAAAAAAAGATGAAAAACCATGATTACAGAATTTTTAAATGTAGCAGGGGCAATGAAGAGCATATTAAACATTGAAGAAAACTGAATTAATAATTTAAATTGGCTGTGAAAAAAAGAAAACCTCCTAGAATTCTGAGAGCATAGTGAAATGAAGGAAGATGGGCAAAAACATCAGAGTAAATCTGTAAGTGGTGATGAGTTTGAAAGAAAAGCAGCCACCAAAAGCAGGTAAAATTAATTAAAGGAGTATATATCTAGACACAGCCTAGTGAGAATTCCAAATGTCAAACAAGCAGGAAAGGGGTCAAAAATTTTAAAAATAGGATCAACCAAATAAAAATAAGAGAATACATGTAACTTCTGAAGGAGGAGAAAATGAGAAAATGAAAAATATGAAACTATAACCAAAGACAGAAAGAAAATAAGAAGAAACGTAAAAGACAATGACAGAATTAAGAATATATTAGTCATCACAATAAATAGATCAACAGTTCAGAACTTCTCCATCAAAAGACAACTTTGATCGGGACACCTGGGTGGCTCAATGGGTTGCAGACTCTGCCTTCCGCCAGGTCATGGTCCCACAGTCTTGGGATCAAACCCTGCATCGGGGCTCTCTGCTCAGCAGGGAACCTGCTTCCACCTCTCTCTCTGCCTGCCTCTCTGCCTACTTGTGATCTCTGCCTGTCAAATAAATAAATAAATAAAATCTTAAAAAAAAAAAAAGGAAAAAGACAAAGATCATCATATTCTAAAAGCAAACTCAAAATATAATGTTTAAAGTAAAAGAATGGGTAAAAAAATATAAGGCAACTGTTAGTCTGCAAAAGACAGAGACAATATTATTATCAAAAGTTAAATTATTGGACATCTGGGTGGCTCAGTTGGGTAAGCATCTGCCTTCCATTCCAGTCATGATCTTGGGATCCTGGGATCAAGTCCCAGTCCCACATAGGGCTCTCTGCTCAGTGGAGAGTCTGCTTCTCCCTCTTACTCTCCTTTTGTGGTCTCTCTCTCTTTCTTAAACAAATAAAATTTTTTTTAAATAGTGAAATAAAGTATACATACTTTCTATTTAAAAAAAAAATAAATTCTTAACTCTAGGAAACTAACTGAGCGTTGCTAGAGGGAAGATCAGTGGGAGGATGGGTAATTAATTGGGTGATGGGCATTAAGGAGGGCACGTGATATGATGAGCTTTGGGTGTTATACACAACTGAAAAATTATTGAAGACTACATCTGAAACTAAAGTTGGCTAATTGCATTTAAATTTTTTTAAAAAGGAAAAAAAGTTAAATTCAAACCAAAATTTTAAATAAGATAGGACTGGGGCGCCTGGGTGGCTCAGTGGTTTGGGCTGCTGACTTCGGCTCGGGTCATGATCTCAGGGTCCTGGGATCGAGCCCCGCATCGGGCTCCCTGCTCCGCAGGAAGCCTGCTTCTCTCTCTCTCTCTCTCTGCCTGCCTCTCTGCCTACTTGTGATCTCTGTCTGTCAAATAAATAAATAAAATCTTTAAATAAGATAGGACTAAGTTGCTTTGATAAAAGTAAAATTCTCATGATGTCAGGAACTTTAGGCACTAAATAACATGACGTTGTGATATACAAAACAGACATTCACAATGAGAAGCTTTACAAATACTACCCACACTTTCATTTCTGGTCATGATGGAGTAAATAGAATCAGACCAAGCCTGATGCCATAAACATCTAGAAAACTGAACAGAATACATGAGGCAACTGAATTCAGGCAAGTCTGAGATTTAAAAAAAAAAAAAAAAATACCAATTATGGGGGCTTCTGGCTAATTCATTTGGAAGAGCCTGAGATTCTCCTGGGGTGGTGAGTCTGAGCCCCATATTAGGTATAGAGATTACTAAAAAACATAAATAAATAAAACTTTTAAAAAATTACTAATAATCTGAAGAAATCTAAAAATACAAGCAACAAAGAAGAGAAAAATCAGTCAATTGAAACTGACCCAGAAATGATATAGATGAATAAACAAGAACCCTAAAACAGTTTTATAACTGTGTTTCATACATTCAAGAAGCTATAAAAGGTAGAGTAAGTTCATTGCAGACACAGTAGATATAAAAAATGATCCAAATCAACATTGTAGAGATAAAATTACAATAATTTAGATAAAACATACTGCAGTTGGGATTAATAGCAGATTTGTTTAGTGACCCCTAAACAAAACCCAAAGAAATCCACACCAAGAGTTTCATAGTCAAATTTCAAAAAACTAAAAACAAAAGAAACAAATAAACAAAAAACAACTTGAAAGCCCTAGAAGACACTTTATCTAGGGAAAACAATTAGGATGACAAAGGGGTTATGATCAGAAAGCACAGAGTCCAGAGGAAGTGACACAGTATTTTTCAAGTGTTCAAAGAAAAGAATTATCAACTCAGGACCTACCTATATCCAGAGAAAACATCCTTCAGGAATGAAGGATATAAATCAAGACATACTCAGATGAAGGCAAACTAAGAAAATTTGTTACTAGAGAATTTACCCTAAAAGAAAGGCTAAAGAAATTTCTCTAAGCAGAAAGGAAACAATAAACAAAGGAATCTTGGAACATCTGGAAGGAATAAAGAACACAGTAGACAAAAATATGGGTAAATACACGAGACTCTACTTCTGTTGAATCTCCTAAATTATGTTTGATGGTTGAAGAAAAATTATAGCACTGTTTGATATGCCTTGAATTTCATGTAGAGGAAATATATTTGATGATGATTAATATAAATAGGGGAGGGTAAAAGGACATAAAGGGAAGTAAGTACATTGTGATAAGATATATATATCTATATATAGATATAGATATATACATATATATGATATGTATTACATGTATAATATCTATAGACATCTAATACACCAGCCACCAAAAATCTGTACAAAGGTAAAATACACTATAGATAACATGATAACCCAAGATGGATTTCTAAAAATGTTCAAGAAACTCAGAGATGATGGGAAATAGGAAACAGGTATGAAAGACAGAACAAGCAGAAAATGGAAAAATAAAATGGGAAACTTAAGCCTTGATATATCCATAATCCCATTACATGTAAACAGTCTAAATATACCAATTAAGAGATAGATATTGACAATAGATTAAAAGACAAGAACAAACTATAAGAAAACCTTTTTAAATCTAGTGATATAGGGCGCCTGGGTGGCTCAGTGGGTTAAGCCACTGCCTTCGGCTCAGGTCATGATCCCAGGGTCCTGGGATCGAGTCCCGCATCGGGCTCTCTGCTCAGCAGGGAGCCTGCTTCCTTCTCTCTCTCTGCCTACTTGTGATCTCTCTCTGTCAAATAAATAAATAAAATCTTTAAAAAAAAAAAAAAAAAAATCTAGTGATATAGACAAGTTGAAAGGAAAAAGATATGAAAAGCTCTATCATGCTAATCAAAATAAACCATGAATAGCTATATTAATATCAAGTAAAGGAAGCTTTAGAGGAATGAAAGTTATTAAGACAAAGACATATATAATGATAAAAAATTAATCCACAAAGAAGACACAATAAGCCTTAATCTGTATGCACCAAAATACAAAGCTGCAAAATGTGAAGCGAAAACTGGTAGAACTTAAAGATGAAATAGAAAAACCCACAGTTACATTTGGAGACTTCCACACTCCTCTCTCAATAATTGGGAGAACGGCTAGACAGAAAATTAACAAATATGTAGAACTTAATACCACCACCCACCAACAGTATTTAATAGGACAGTATTTATAGGACATTCTACCCAATAAGAGAGGAACACACATTCTCTTCAAGTGTGACAAAATACTACTGGACAAATAGCAGGAAAGACCACATTTTTAGCCATAAAAGAAATATCAACATATTTAAAAGAATTGCAATGATAGTGTGTTCTCCAACCACATGGAATCAAACTAGAAGTCTATAACAGAGCGATAACAGGGAAATCTCCAAAATCTTGGAAACTAAAAACACTGAGTGACTTCTGAATAATCCATGGGTCCAAAAGGAAGTTGTAAAGGAAATTTTTAAAAAAACACATTGAAGTGAATGAAAGTAAAAAATACAATATATCAAAATTTGTGAGACAAGGCTAGGGAAGTCCTGAGAGGAAAACTTTGAACAGTAAATGCATTTACATTAGTAAACAGGAAAGGAGAATACCTGGGTGGCTCAGTCAGTTAAGCATCTGACTCAGTCTCAGTTCAGGTCTTGATATCAAGGTCATGAGTTCAAGCCCACATTGGGCTCCACGTTGGGTGTGGAGAAAAAGGGAAGAAAGAGAGGGAGAAAGGTCCTAAATCAATCATCTGAGCTCCCTCATCAAGAATCTAGCAAAAGAGGGGGGAAAACCCAAAGCAAAAATGAAGGAAATAGGGGCACCTGGGTGGCTCAGTGGGTTAAAGCCTCTGCCTTCGGTTCAGGTCATCATCTCAGGGTCCTGGGATCGAGCCCCACATCAGGCTCTCTGCTGGGCGGGGAGCCTGCTTTCTCCTCTCTCTCTGCCTGCCTCTCCGCCTACTTGTGATCTCTCTCTCTCTCTCTGTCAAATAAATAGATAAATAAATCTTAAAAAAAAAAAAAAAGAATGAAGGAAATAATAAATATAAGAATACAAATGAATAAAATTTTAAAATGAAAAACAATAGAGATAATAAATGAACAAAGAGCTCAGTCTTTGAAAAGATCAATATAGTTGAGAAATATCTAGCAATACTAACAAAAAAGAGAGAGAAGTCATGTTTAGTAACATGACATGTTTAGAGGAATCACTATGGACTGCGGAAATCAAAAAAGTTTTAAGGGAATACTAAAGACAACTCTACATATATAAATTTGAAAATATAGATGGGATGGACTAAACTCTGAAACATACAAACTACCACAACCCAATATTAAATAGATAATTTGAATACACCTATACATGATAAGAAATTAAATTTGTAATTTAAAAATTCCTCACAAGACACCTGTGTGGCTCAGTGGGTTAAGCATCTGGCTTTGGCTCAGGTAATGATCTCTGCTGTTCCCTCTGCCTGTCCTTTCTCTCTGACAAATAAATAAATATCTTAAAAATAAATAAAATAAAATAAAATCAGAATTCCTCCCCAAAAAATCATGAAGCCCATAGGGTTTCACGGGAGAATTCTAGCAAACATATAAACATTTAACATAAATTTAACAGAATCTCTTCCAGAAAGTAGAAAGGAAGGTGACAGTTCAAATGCCTTTTATGAAGATAGTTTTACTCTTCTACTAAAACCAGACAAAGAAGTACCCAAAGAAAAGGGGGGAAAAGAAAGAAAGAAAACTAGAGACTGATATCCCTCATCAATATTTTTTAATAAATATCTCTTTTAAAAATATTTTATTTATTTATTTGACAGAGATCACAAGTAGGCAGAGAGGCAGGCAGAGAGAGAGGGGGAAGCAGGCTCCCTGCTGAGCGAGGCTCAATGCCAGGACCCTGGGATCATGACCTGAGCTGAAGGCAGGGTCTTAACCCAATGAGCCACCCAGGCGCTCTAGGCAAACAATTTCTTAAATAGAATTTAGCAATGTATTAATCAAAAATGCAAGGCTGCTGCAATATTTTAAAGTCAATGTGATCAACTAAACAAAAAAAATCATGTGATCGTATCAAGTGACATTGAAAAAGCAGTTGACAAAATTTGACACCCATCCATGACTAAAACTTTCAGAAAAATAGGAATAGGAGAATTTCCTCAGATTGATAGAGCACATCTACAAAGAAAATCTGCTAACATTATACTTTTTTTTTAAAGATTTTTTTATTTTTATTTATTTGAGAGAGAGATCACAAGTAGGCAGAGAGGCAGGCAGAGAGAGAAGAGGAAGCAGGCTCCCCGCGGAGCAGAGAGCCCGATGCGGGACTCGATCCCAGGACCCTGAGATCATGACCTGAGCCGAAGGCAGCGGCTTAAGCCACTGAGCCACCCAGGCGCCCTAACATTATACTTGATGGTGAAACGATAAATGCTTTTTGCCTAAGTCTGGGAAGAAGGGAAGGATGTCTGCTATGTCAGTCTTATTCAACTTAGTGCTGGAAGGTCTAGTCAGTGCGAGAAGACAAGAAAAAAATAAAAAGGATGCCAATCAGAAAGAAGGAAATTAAAATGTCTCTGGTTACAGAGGACAAAAGTGGTTATGTAGAAAATCCCAAGGAATCTCTAGAAAAATCCTGGAATTAATTAGTGAGCTTAGTGAGGTCACAGGTTCTATGGTTAAAAAAAAAAAAATGCTAATCAAGTGCATTTCTTTTTTCTTTTTTCTTTTTTTTTTTTTTTTTAAAGATTTTATTTATTTATTTGTCAGAGATAGAGCACGAGCGAAAGCGAGCACAGGCAGACAGATTGGAAGGCAGAGTCATAGGGAGAAGCAGGCTCCCCGTGGAGCAAGGAGCCCGATGTGGGACTCGATCCCAGGACGCTGGGATCATGACCTGAGCCGAAGGCAGCTGCTTAACCAACTGAGCCACCCAGGCGTCCCGATTTCTTTTTTCTTAAATATTTATTTATTTGTTTGCGACAGAGCGAACACAAGCAGGAGGGGCAGAGGAAGAGGAAGAGAAAAGCTCCAGCAGATTCCACGCCGATCCCAGAGCCTGATGAGGGGCTCAAACTCACAACCTTGAGATCACAATTTGAGCTGAAACCAAGAGTCAAATACTTAAGTGAGTGTCTCTGTCAATTGTGTTTCTAAATATTAGCAGTAAACACGTGGACACCAAAATGTAAAATACAATGCCACTTACAATTGCTCAAAACAAAATTAAATACTTAGGTGTAAATCTAACAAAACATATAGAAGACTTATATCCTGAAAACTATAAAACGCTGATGAAAGAAAGAAGATCTAGGGACGCCTGGGTGGCTCAGTTGGTTAAGCAGCTGCCTTTGGCTCAGGTCATGATCCCAGCGTCCTGGGATCGAGTCCCACATCGGGCTCCTTGCTCAGCAGGGAGCCTGCTTCTCCCTCTCCCTCTGCCTGTGCTCGCTCTCTCCCCTCTCTCTCTCTCTCTCTGATAAATAAATAAAATCTTTAAAAAAAAAAAAAAAGAAGATCTAAATATATGGAGAAACATATTATGTTCATGTTTTGAAAGACCCAACATAATATCAATTCTCCCCCAAACTGATATGAAATTTTGAAATTTCTATCAAAATCCCAATAAGATTTTCTAGATATACACAGGACTTTTAAAAAATGTATCTGAACAGGCAAAGAAACTAGAATAGCTGAAACAATTTTGAAAAAGGAAGTGGAAGGAATCAATCTATCAAATTTTAAGACATATAGCTGTGGTAATCAAGACCTCTATCAGACAAAAAACCTGTATCAAGAATATATAAAGTAGGGGCACCTGGGTCTCTCAGTGGGTTAAGCCTCTGCCTTCAGCTCAGGTCATGATCCCAGGGTCCTGGCATCGAGCCCTGCATAGGGCTTCCTCCTCTCTCTCTGCCTGCCTCTCTGCCTACTTGTGATCTCTGTCTGTCAAATAAATAAATAAAATCTTAGAAAAGAAAAAGAATATATAAAGTGTACATAAAGTACTGAGCCTGGGTGGCTCAGTGGGTTAAGCATCTGCCTTCGGTTAAGTTCATGATCTCTAGGTCCTGGGATGGAGCCCCATGTTGGGCTCCCAGCTGAGCTGGGAATCTGCTTCTCCCTCTCACTCTGCCTCTCCCCTTGCTTGTGCTCTCTCTGTCTCTGTCTCTGTATCTCTCTCAAATAATTTTTTACAAATCTTTATTTTAAAAATAAAAAATATTTTTAAAAAAGCGGGGCAACTGGGTGGCTCAGTGGGTTAAAGCTTCCGCCTTCTGCTCAGGTCATGATCTCAAGGTCCTGGGATCGAGCCCTGCATCAGGCTCTCTGCTCACCAGGGAGCCTGCTTCCCCCTCTCTCTCTGCCTGCCTCTCTGCCTACTTGTGATCTCTGGCTGTCAAATAAGTAAATAAAATATCTTAAAAAATAAATAAAATTAAAATTAAAATTAAAATATTTTTAAAAAGAATATACAAAGTGGAGCACCTGATTGGAGCAGCTGGTAGAGTATGCAACTCTTAATCTCAGGTCATGAGTTCAAGTCACATGTGGGGTGTGGAGCCTACTTAAAATTTAAAAAAAGAAAAAAGAATACAGAATTCTCACAACTCATGTATAAAAGGGAAAAAACCCAACTTTTAAAATGAGCAAAGATTGAAACATGATTTCACAAAAGATGTTTAAAGTGTCAGTGTACAAACATCATCAATCATCTGGGAAATGGAAATCAAAACCACAGTGAGATATCACTATGCATTCATTTTTTTAAGGTTTTTTTTTTAAGATTGTATTTATTTATTTGACAGAGACACAGCAAGAGAGGGAACACAAGCAGGGGGAGTGGGAGAGGGAGAAGCAGGCTCTCTGCTGAGCAGAGAGCCCCTACACATTCATTTTAATGGCCCAAATTTTAAACACTGATTATCAGTGAGAATGTGAAACCACTGAAACTCCCATGTTGCTGATGAGAATGTAAAATGCATAGCCACTATGGAAACAAGTTTAGCAGTTTCTTATACAGTTAACTCTTCACTTAAAATACAACCCAGAGAGGAGCTCCTGGGTGGCTCAGTTGTTAAGCTTCTGCCTTTGGCTCAGGTCATGATCCCAGGGTCCTGGGATGGAGCCCCACATGGAGTCCCACACTGGGCTCTCTGCTCAGTGGGAAACCTGCTTCTCCCTCTCCCACTCCCCCTGCTTCTGTTCCCTATCTCACTATCTGTGTCAAATAAATGGATAAAATCTTCAAAAAAAAATACAACCCAGAGAAATGAACTCATGTGTCACATGAAGACTTGTACACAGACATTTATAGCATCTTTATTTGTAATAACCCAAACTGGCAAAAATCCAAATTCCCAATAACTGGTGAGTGGATAAACAAATTGTGGTATATCCATACAATGAAGTACAACTCAGCAACAAAAAGAAATGAACTAGTGATACTGGCAACTACTTGAAGAAATCTCAAAATATTACACCAACCAAAGAAATCAGACACAAAAGAGTATAATCTCTATTTGACCTCTTATATGAAATCCTGAAGAGACAAATCTAATTTCTGGTAACAAGAAATGGAAGAGTTTCAGTCTAGGACCAACTTTGAAGGGAGAGGGAAGAGGATGAATTGGAAAGGCCACAAGGAAGCTTTTTGGAATGATGGAAATGTTCTCTATCCTGACTGGAGCATGGGTCACACTAATCAAAAGGTACACTTAAAATGAATACATTTTAATGTATGTAATTTATACACAAATTAGTTTTTGTTTAAATCAATAAAATTGATTTAAAAGAAACAATTCTCAGTCTTTGATGGATCAAAGAAGGAAATAGAGGAACTGAATATTATATTTAATTATGACAGATGAGAGAGAGAAAAATGAATAGAATATTCTATGCACACATTATTCTCAGAACAGTTTTTAAATTGATGATCTCATAGGTTACCAAGAAAAAAAAATTAATCCTATAGAAGTAGGATTTCACTGATACATTCATATACTGTAATGCAATAAAATAAGAAATGGATTGCAAAATAATAAATAAACATCACTTGGAAAATTAAAAATGCCCTCATAAATAAAGCTTAAGTCAAAAACAAAATAACATTGCAACTACAGGCTGGAAAATAATTATGATAACACTGTATCAAACTTATGAGATGCTAAGGTAATGCTCAGAGAATAATTCATAACTTTTAATGTTATTTACTATGAAACAAAGAAGAATCAAAATAAATGAACTAAATGTTTCAGGAAGTAAAGAAGGGAAATTTAATGGATTTTCCTAAAGAAAGAGAAAAGAATTAACAAGGTTAAATTTGATGAATTGGAAAAAAAGGAAACCAAGAATTAAGAAAGCCTACATTTGGTTTTAAAAAATAGTAACAATAAGACAAAGTTCTGGCAAAACTAATCAAGGGTTAGAGAGAGATAAGAAAGAAAAGCTAAATTAACATTATTTGGGTGATGTCAATGAAAATGTCAAGGCAAGGACATCCAGAAATTCGCTCCTTCATAAAAATAATGAGAGAACTGGCAAAAGTGGTCAGAACCAATTTTTTCAGAACTCTGGAAATTTACCAAAGGCTTGCAGTTATGTGGGAAGTGTTTGTTCGAGAAAAACAGCTGAATCCCAGTAAGAACAGAAAACTGTGTGGCATTTTAATTGCTTTAATCTGATCTTCGATTCTCCAGCTCTGCATTAGTTTTGAAAACTAACAGACTACCTTTGGGGTAAAAACCAGTAGCCTGATGGCTAAAGATGGAGCAGAGCAGTACTATACCTACTTTAAAGCCTATTCCCACTCACTTTTCATGATCTGCCCCATCAGGTGAGTGCTTGGAAAAGTCCATGTTCAGGACTGTCCTTGCCCCACGCAAGAAATCTCTTCCCTAGAGGTGTTTGTCAAAAACAATTACAGGTGGGGCGCCTGGGTGGCTCAGTGGGTTAAAGCCTCTGCCTTTGGCTCAGGCCCTGATCCCAGGGTCCTGGGATCGAGCCCCGCATCGGGCTCTCTGCTCCGCAGAGAGCCTGCTTCCTCCTCTCTCTCCCTACTTGTGATCTCTCTCTCTGTCAAATAAATAAATAAAATCTTTAAAAAAAAAAAAAAACAATTACAGGCAATTTTTTAACTTTCTGGCTCCTCGAGGTAGTGGAAAATAGTTGGACCAAACAAAAACAAAACAAAAAAACTTAATAAAAGAACCTGGGGAATGAGATGTGTATTGGGCTTTGAAAAATCTCTGACACATTAAAATTTCAGCTGCCTTGGGGCACCTGGGTGGCTCAGTGGGTTAGGCCTCTGCCTTCAGCTCAGGTCATGATCTCAGAGTCCTGGAATTGAGCCCTGCATTGGGCTCTCTGCTCAGCAGGGAGCCTGCATCCCCCACTCCTGCCTACTTGTGATCTCTCTCTCTCTCTCTCACTGTCAAATAAATAAATAAAATCTTAAAAAAAAAAAAAAAGATTTCAGCTACCTTTTTCTTTTCCTTCAGAAATTCTCGAGCTGATCCTAAAATTCACATAAAAATACAAGGGACTAAGAATAGCCAAAACAACCTTGAAAAGGAAAAACAAAGTTGGAAGCCTCCTACTTTCCAATTTTAAAACTGAGGACAAAGCTGCAGTAATCAAGACATCATGGTAGTGGCATCAGGAGAGACATATAGATCAGTGGTATAGAATTGAGAGTCCAGAATAAACCCATACACCTATAGTCAACTGGTTTCCCACAGGGTGCTAAGAAACGTCAATGAGGAACAAATAGTCTTTTCAATAAATTATCCAGGAATAAGTGGCTGTCTACATCCATAAGAATAAAGTTGGAGCCCTACTTCGTACCATATAGATCTACTTCACAAAGTGGATCACAGGTAAAACAGAGACTAAAATTAGAAAACTCTTAGAAGAAAACTAAGTTTCAATAGCTGTGATTTTTAATTAAGCATTATTTTCTTAGATAGAACATCTAAATCTCAAGCAACCAAAGGGGGAAAAAATCAATAAATTTTATCAAAATTTAAGTTCATCTTTTGCTCAGGCCCATGGCTCCAGCAGGATGGGCAAGTGTCAAGGTATTTGTACCGCCAGTAAGCTCTGTGGCCACCGATGAGATCAAAGTATCATTATAAACAGTACAAGAAAGCCCATTTGGGCATAGCCCTGAAGACCAACCCTTTTGAAGACACTTCCCATACAAAGGGAATTGTGCTGGAAAAAAATAGGGGTAGAGCCAAACAGATTCTGCCATCAGGAAATGTGTCAGGGTCCAGCTAACCAAGTTTGGCAAAAAAAATCACAGCCTTTGTACTCAATGATGGTTGTTTGAATTTTAGTGAGGAAAATGATGAAGTTCTGGTTGCTGGATTTGATCACAAAGGTTGTGCTGTAGGTGACGTTCCTAGAGTTCACTTTAACGTTGTCAATGTAGCCAGCGTTTCTCTTGGCCTTGAACAAAGGCAAGAAAGAAAGACCAAGATCATAAGTTTTGATGGTGAAAACAGGTTAGTTAATTAGAAAACAGGTTAATCAATTTTCATATTCCAAAAATTTCTTCAACTTTTATGTTTTGAAAGACACTATCGAGAAATTGAAAAGGCAACCCACAAGATGGAAGAACATATTTATAAATCATATGATAATCATGTATCTGATAATGGCCTTGTATCAGAATATATAAAGAACTTCTACAACTTAACAATAAAAAGGAAGGGTACCTAGTTGGTTCACTTGGTGGAGCATGCAACTTTTGGTCTCTGGTTGTAAGTTCAGGCCCCACACTGGGTATAGAGATTACTAAAATAATAATAATAATAATAATAATAATGAAAAAATAATGAAAAGACAGATAACTCAAATGAAGATAACCAAATAGGCAAAGGATGTGAATTGGCATTTCTCCAAAGAATACATGTTTTAGGGAATTATAAATAAAAACTACAATGAGCTACTGCTCCATACCCACCAGGATGACCCTAAATAGACAATAAAAAGTGTTAACAAGGATGTGGAGAAGTTGGAACTCTCATACATTTCTGGAAGTGATGTATAATGATAAAGCTGTTTTGAAAACCAGTTTGGTAGTTACTCAAAAGGATAAACATAGAGTTCCCATACAACCCAGAAATTCCACCTCTAAGTGTATGCCCAAAAGAATTGAAAACATGCGTTCACACAAAAAAACTGTACATGAATGTTCAGCATTATACATAATGGCCAGAAAATGGAAACAACCCAAACCCTCGTCAAGGGTGAATATTATTCAGTCATGAAAAGGAATAAAATACTAATACATTTTACGATGTGGATGAATCTTGAAAATATTACACTGAATGAAAGAAGCCAGACATGAAAGGCCACATATTGTGTGATCCCATTTGTACGAAATGTCCAGATTAGACAAATCCAAGTGTATCAGTGCTGCCAAGGGCTGAGGGGGAGGGGACAATGGTGAGTGACAGTTTAGTGGGTGTCAGATCTCTTTTTGCAGTGATGAAATTATTCTGGAATTACATAGTAGCAATTCTTGTAAACGCTGTGACTATATTAAAAATCAGTGAATGGTTCATTTTAAAAAGGGTGAATTTTATGATATGTGAATTTTATCTCAATACAACAATTTACAATATTGGGAATAATAAGGCAGTTTGAATCAAAGGTCTAGAAGGAAAAATGTTATTTATAAGCGCATATTACATAGAAATTAGCAAGTGCTCTGTGCTTCAAAAATTAAAATGTGAATGAACTAGATTATTTTATGAGACTATGTATCCCCAAAATGGATACAAAAAGAAATAGAAAATGTGCATAGACTACAAATCACATCTGAATTCAAGATGGTTGTCAGAGAATTGTACCAAAAAGGCATTAAATCTATCTTGCTTCATCAGTAGATCTTTCAAACTCAAGTCTGATAAAATATACACATACGTAGAAAAGAAAACAAATAACCAGTCATGCTTCGGGTTATGGATATAAAATTTCTTAAAAAAAAATAAAAGCACAATTGGATCCAGATGTACCTTAAAAAAATAATATCACCACCAAATAGGCTCATTATGAGACTAGGTCAATTCGATATTAAAAGTCATTATTATAACTAATCATATTAATGTCAAAGATGGAAAACCATATTAAACTCTTTATGTATCCGAGATCATACTTATACAATTATTTTTTAAACCTATATCAAATCAAATGTTGGCATTATGTTTAATGGCAAAGCACTAGAAACATTGTAATTAAAATCAGAAAGAAGACAAGGTCCTCTATCATCAATGTTACTTGACTTCGTTATATAAGTGTTCCTAACATGATTAGATAATAAACTGTACCAGAAGCATGGGCAATATTCAAAATATTTAACAATGAGGGTGCCTGGGTGGCTCAGTGGGTTAAGCCTGTGCTTTCAGCTCAGGTTATGGTCCCAGGGTCCTGGGATTGAGTCCCGCATCAGGCTCTCTGTTTGGCAGGGAGCCTGCTTCCTCCTCTCTCTCTGTCTGTCTCTCTGCCTACTTGTGCTCTCTGTCAAATAAATAAATAAAACATTTTAAAAAATAAATAAAATAAAATAAGATATTTAACAATGAGATAGTAACATAAACCAACACATTCATTAAAAACATAAAAATTTAGTCCCTTTCACTTTCTAAGGAAACTAAGATATAAAATTGCCAATTAATAGAGGGTATAAGTAAATATTTTTTTAATCAGATAGACAATTGTCGGGGCGCCTGGGTGGCTCAGTGGGTTAACGCCTCTGCCTTCAGCTCAGGGTCCTGGGATCAAGCCCCGCATCGGGCTCTCTGTTCAGTGGGGAGCCTGCTTCCTCCTCTCTTTCTGCCTGCCTCTCTGCCTACTTGTGATCTCTATCTGTCAAATAAAATAAAATAAAATAAAAGATAGACAATTGTAATAATTTCCAAACCATTTGCTGAATTTTAGAAACTATTGGTGCAATGTTGTAAAACACAACCTTTTAATTAAATGATGCTCTCTCTGAGCTACAATCTGACACATGAATTGGACCAAATTCTTTACACAATTTACCATTAATTGGCAGTCAGTGACTGACTTGGTTAAAAGCATATCTTTTTTTTTTTTTTTAAGATTTTATTTATTTGTGAGAGAAACCACAAGCAGGGGTAGGGAGCAGAGGGAGAGTGAGAAGTAGACTCCTTGCTAAGCAGGGAGCCTGATGCAGGGCTTGATTCCAGGACCCTGGATCATGAAATGAGCCAAGGGCAGGTGCTTAACCGACTGAGCCACCAGGGTACTCCTAAAAGCATGTCTCTTAAGGTCCAAAATACTGTACACAGTTGTGACTCATCTCAGCTTCTGCTGAATTATTTTGCCTATAGAATATTTGGGATTTTATATATTTAACTTCTATTATTAAATAAGCCACAAACTTGTTTTCTATAATGCTGCATTTAGTTATAAAAATCATTTATTAATATTCATTTATTTTTAATCCATGGGCTTCATAAACACTATTTTTGGTCAAATAATGGCCAAAGCAACATTAATAATTTAGTAAATTAAAGGACACAATCTATTAAAGAAAAATAAAATAAGGTAAATGAAGTTAAAATATTACTTGTTAAACAATAAACACATTTCTGATAATTTATCAATTTAATATATTTTCTCTTTGAATTAATCCTTTACCTTGTTTAAAAGACTATACTCTATTTCTATAAAATCTCCATTTTTCTTTGATTTTATATATTTAAATTAAGTTTTAATCTGGGGCATTAATTATCCCCTATATTTCATAAAACTTTCTATTAAGCTAAACACATCATTGATATTTTAATGAATGAATTAGCTCAAAGCAAAATCTCTTTTAATTTTATTTATTTATTTATTTGTCAGTCAGAAATAGAGAGAGAGGGTGTGCACAAGCAGGCAGAGTGGCAGGCAGAGGCAGAGAGAGAAGCAGGCTCCCTGCCAAGCAAGGAGCTGGATGTGGAACTCAGTGCAGGACTCCATTCCAGGACCCTGGGGTTGTGACCTGAGCCGAAGGCAGCAGCCTAACTGACTGAGCCACCCAAGCGTCCCTAAAATCTCTTTTTAAAAAAGAGGAATTGTTAACCATTTGCTTCGCGTCATAATTTTTGTTCAGTTGATCAACTTGAAATGAATTTCAATCGCTTTTGTAATCCTAGCATTCTGGCCAACCATTCTAACTTTCATGGTCTCAATACCCGAATCCTCAGACGGATTCTAAATTTTTCCTGACATTACATGATGTATGGTAATAAATTAAGAAAACATTTATAATTACTTACTTACTTTATGTATTTTATTGCATCATTCAAGGATAATTGAATTCAGTGACTTGGACAGTGCCAAATTAAAACATTCAGAAATTGTCCTAAATTTTGGCTGTAACTGCAGGCTGTGTCCCTTGCTATTCATAGGCAGTTTGTATAAAACCCAATAAGGTTTTCATGAAAATATTTTTCATTGAAACCATTTTTCTCATGTGTCAACAATAAATTTTGATAAATTATTTCAGATGTTGTTCCTTCCTGCTTCGTGAGATCAACAAAAGCCATTAAATTATCTTCAAAGTCTTGAATTTCACATTTTAAGTAAATTATTAAAACTAGTTTATATGAAACAGTTGAAGCTTCATCAATAATGATTGAAATTTTACTGCCTTGATTTATACATTTTCCAAAAACTTGTTTTCTCATACAGGCAGATAAATATTTTGCAACAAACAAGTTCATAAATTTAGAGTGTTATGGTAAACCCATATTGATATTGCTCTTTTTAAAAGTTCTATTTAATATTTTATATTTGACAATGTTCAATTAGTTTTAACCACATGGATGGTATTTTCTAGATGCTTTTCATGTGCTTTATCAATATTGTGATACATTTTTCAGAAGTTTTTGCTATAGGCCATGTTTTTTATGCAAAACTGATTTATAACATTCTTACAAATTTCCTCATCAAGGAGAAAAACTTTTCTTTATTTAAACCATGAGTTTTAACAGAACATAATTGCCATTTGGTGAAAGTATATCACACTTCCAACGTTTAGTTCTGTACGTTTGCACGCTGGTCATCTGAGCAACATTTACATGCTAACTATAGTCACTCAGGTTATTTTTATTGGAGTAACTGCATTGTTTTCATGCCGTTTATATGACTTCTTCATTTTATTTTCCTTTGTTTCTTACGCGGTACCAAAAGATGCCCCGAGTTTTGGTTTCCATTTAGTATAAGAAGTTGTTGCTGGAATGGTTCATGATTAACATTTCTTCTTTGGTCTTCCACAGTCAGAAGATTCATGTTTATAATATTCTAAGAGAACATGAAGAAACTTATCCAGACTCTACGATATCTTCACTCTGGGTTTCTTTTTTAATGTCTTATTCTTCAGTTTATAAACATCAGAACGCTGCAACATGATAAGTTATACAAAGAATTATAGCACACTAACTGTAAGAGGAATGTAAGATTTGAAATATTTAGAGGAGGGGCAATTACATAATTTGGGCATAATAATAAATTATGAATTCTCCCAAAAAAGTGGTTCTCAAACTTTTGGTCTCATGATCCTTTTACAGAGTTAAAAATTAGGGCAACCTTAGGTCTTTTGTTTATGTGGGTGGTATCTATCAGATGTTTATGCTATTAGAATTTACAACCAAGGGGTGCCTGGGTCGCTCAGTGGGTTAAGCCTCTGCTTTCAGCTCAGGTCATGGTCTCAGTGGTCAAGCCCCGCATCGGGTTCTCTGCTCAGCAGGGAGCCTGCTTCCCCCTCTCTCTGCCTGCCTCTCCACCTACTTGTGATCTCTGTCTGTCAAATAAATAAATAAAATCTTTAAAAAAAAAATTACAACTGAGAACTTTTCTTTTTTTTATTTATTTGGTTAAAAATAACAGTAGTAACCTGGTGAAGGTTATCATAAAATAGTTTATGAAAATAATTGTTTTCCAAAAAGAAAAAAAAAATAGTGAGAGGGTACCACCATTGTTTTAGATTTTTGCAAATCTCCTTAATGTAAGGCTTAATAGAATTCAGCTGGATGCTGAGGTCTGCTTCTGGGTTCAATCTGTTGTGATATCACACATCACGTCGCCTCTGGAAAACTCCACTCACCCTCATGGGGAAAAGAGCAGAAAAGGCAAATGATACATTGGTATCATTCGTTTTTGTCCTCAGAGATTCCTAAAGGGGTCTCAGAGACCTCCAGAGGTCACCAACCCACAGGTTGAGAACCACTTCTAAAGTACGGAGTGCTTCTCAGAGAATGTGCCAGGAAGCCTTGCTGCCTTCCATGAAACTGGCCAGACTGGCATGGAAGGCGACATGAATGGCTCAGATGTCACTCTGATGGGAGGCCCACTGCCCATGGCTTGTCAATGCTGCAGCCATTGGCTTGAATTAATGGAGTTACATTGGAATCTCTAGCATTAACTGGCTTTCTGTACCTTGCTGTTAGGGATACGTTCCTTACCCATTGGTAGGGAAGTATTTCCAAATTTAAAGATGGGTAGATCAGACCAATAACTACCAGGTACGGAATATCAGCTCTGCTGAGACTTATAAATATTTCAGATGGAGAGTTAGAATCATCACTCTTTGGTGTTGATGTACTGACATGGGAAAGACAAGAAAATAAAACAAAAAATTCAGAGTACGTCGCAAATTTGCTAAGAAAAATCTATTGCTAAATAAAAATGGGATTGTGTCTGTGTGTTTGTGTGTGAATCAACATTTATATTGATATACCCCTATATATACTTTTCCTTTATAGCAAAGACCATTCAAACTTTATAAATATATGCAGAACATATATGAAGACTAGAACTAGATTGAGGATATGACAGAAGCTGTATCATTATCCTAAATGAGAGGGTTCAATATTGTTAATGCTCCCCAAGTTAATCTGTGTATTTAACATAGCTCTGTCAAAATAATGCTATTAATCTTGAACTTGATAAAATTATTTTAAAGTGTTTATGGAGAACTAAATTTGATTTTTTTTATTAAATTTTTTTTTAATATTTTATTTGTTTATTTGACAGAGAGCTAGAGAGAGAGCACAAGTAAGCAGAGCGGCAGGGAGAGGGGGAGAGAGAGAAGCAGGCTATCCGCTGAGCAGGGAGCCCGATGTGGGGCTCGATCCCAGGACCCTGGAATCATGACCTGAGCCAAAGGCAGCTGCTCAACCAACTGAGCCACCCGGGCGCCCCCTAAATTTGATTTTTAAAAAATAGGCAAGAAGAGCAAAACAAAATCTCAAGGAGAAGAACAGTGTGTGAGTGTTGGGTCTGTTTGATTAAAGGTGACTGTGTATTAAAAATCTGCAGTATCGGGGCGCCTGGGTGGCTCAGTCAGTTAAGCCTCTGCCTTGGGCTCAGGTCATGATCTCAGGGTCCTGGGATCGAGCCCTGCATCAAGAAACCTGTTTTCCCTCTCCCTCTGCTGCTCCCCTTGCTTGTGCTCTTTCACTCTATCTGTCCAATAAATAAATGAAATCTTTTTTTAAAAATTGCTGTATGAAAATAACGTAGTTCTGAGACTAGAATAAATAGGTCCATTATTGAAACAATAGAAAGTCCCCAGAACACCTCGGGTATGTACCAATTTAGGATGTACCATAGGGGATATCTCAAATTCAAAGGAAAAAGAGGGTTATTTGATAAATGGTGGTACAACTGGCTAGTCATTTTGGAGGAAAAAAAAGATGCCTAAGTCATATCATACACCAAAATGAATCCCAGGAGCATCAAAGATTTAAATATCAAGGAGATAGAGCAATTAGGCAAAAATGCAGAGAAATATTTATATAATCTTGAAATAGAAAAAGCTCTTCAAAGCATAGGGAAAAAAAAGACTTGGCCACACAGTAATTTAAAAATTGCATTAAAAAAGTGAATAGAGGGGCGCCTGGGTGGCTCAGTGGGTTAAAGCCTCTGCCTTTGGCTCAGGTCATGATCTCAAGGTCCAGGGATTAAGCCCCGCATCCTGCTCTCCGCTCAGTGGGGAGCCTGTTTCTCCCTCTCTCTCTGCCTGGTGCTCTGCCTACTTGTGATCTCTGTCTGTCAAATAAATAAATAAAATCTTTAAAAAAAACGAATAGAGTCAAAATAAAGACCCAAAGATCAATAGGGAAAACTTGAACATTCCAGTAGAAACGTGGACAGCTATAGGCAGATTTACGAATAAACAGGAGTGGCCAGAAAGCACAGGAAAAGATTCTCAACTCGATTTATCAAAGACTGACATAAGAAGGAGGTGTCAGTTTTCATCTTGCACACTGGTCAAGAGTTCAAATGAGTCATGCTATCCACCGGGTAATGTGTGGAGAAGAGGGAAAAAAATTTTTTTTAAGATTTTATTTATTTATTTGACAGAGATCACAAGTAGGCAGAGAGGCAGGCAGAGAGAGAGGGGGAAACAGGCTCCCTGCTGAGCAGAGAGCCCGATATGGGGCTGAAACCCAGGACCCTGGAATCATGACCTGAGCAGAAGGCAGAGGCTTTAACCCACTGAAGCCACCCAGGCGCCCTGGAGAAGAGAAAATTTAAGCCAGAACGATGGTTTAGGATAGAGTAGAGGTGAATTTGGAAGTTATTTTGGTGAATTCTTTTTTTTTTTAAGATTTTATTTATTTATTTGACAGAGATCACAAGTAAGCAGAGAGATGGGGGGGAAGCAGGCTTCCCGCCAAGCAGAGAGCCCAATGCAGGGCTCGATCCCAGGACTCTGAGACCATGACTTGAGCTGAAGGCAGAGGCCCAACCCACTGAGCCACCCAGGTGCTCCTATTTCGGTGAATTCTTAAAATGTTCATAATTCTGATGGGGCAATTCCATTTAAAAAATATTCAGTAAGGTTCATAACAAGGAATGTTCAAGAAGCTCTTCACAATATTATCTCTGTCAATGAAAATATCAGAAACAACCTAAATGATCCATAATAAAGGTTTGGTGTGTGTATATATACATATATATATATTTGATATATATGTATATTGGCACATATATATATTCCATTTAATAAAAGTTTGGCATATTCTGATATACCATATATTGTCTCATATGTACCATACCATAAGGGGATGGCATATCCATGTAATGAAATATTATACTATCATTAAAATGTTAAAACACATATTTATTGACCTAGAGACAGGTTCATGACACAGCTGTAAATGGACCAAACCAGGCAGCACATAGAATCTTACTTCATTGTTTTTATTTTTTTTTAAGATTTTATTTATTTATTTGACAGAAAGAGATCACAAGCAGGCAGAGAGGCAGGCAGAGAGAGAGGGGGAAGCAGGCTTCCCGCTGAGCAGAGAGCCCCATGTGGGGCTCCATCCCAGGACCCTGAGATCATGACCTGAGCCGAAGGCAGAGGCTTTAACCCACTGAGCCATCCACGCGCCCCACTTCATTGTTTTTAAAAGCTTGCTGCTTACATATCTGTATTGTCTATAAGTGTAGAAAGTATTTGTCAGGCTGTACAATAAAATACTAAGGTTCAGGAGCTTTAATGGGAGGCTTAAAATGATTTTTACTTTTTTGCCGTTTTTGCTGATTTTTTTAACACTAGACATGGAGGACTTTTGCCAATAATATTTCTTTTAAATCATGCTTAGGCTGCCACCCAACTAAGTTCAGTCTTTAATACTTCAGAAACCCGTGTTCTGTCAGCTCCACGTGGAGGGAAATCCAGGGGATGGCTCACGAAGGGCTGGCCCAGGCTCTGGGAGACTGCATCGTGGCCATTATAAACGGTATCAATAGACGATGCGAGAAGACTGCCAGGCTGTCTGGGTGTCTGGGGAGCTACAGCCCATGTGCGTCTTTCTCGGGCTGGAGAAAAAGCTCCCTCGAAAGCCCCAGTCAGGAACGATCTGTGTGTTGAGTTGCCCTCCTCTCACGGATCTAGGCTTCCATTCCCTCTGCCAGGGGATCAGACATGGGTCCCTGAGCGCATGGGCTCCACGCTGCCCACCCCCACCACCGGCCTCTCTGGTTCCATTTTCTGGTGTTTGTTTGTTTGTTTTGTTCTTAAGATTTTATTTATTTGACAGAAATTACAAGTAGGCAGAGAAGCAGGCGGGGGGTGGGGGAAGGCAGGCTCCCTGCTGAGCAGAGAGCCAGATGCAGGGCTTGGTTTCAGGACCCTGAGACCATGACCTGAGCCGAAGGCAGAGGCTTAACCCACTGAGCCACCCAGACGCCCCCATTGTCTGTTTTGCTGACAACTGACCACCACTCCTCTTTAGGTCCCACCGTGTCCCTGAGAAGGGCGAACGTGGCCATGCCCAGTTTACCGCTCGCAGCTTCCATCCTCACCGACCCCCTGCCCGGAACACAGCCAAGCGATTCATCACCCGCAGTATTAACTGCTTCTGGACCTGAATCTTCTTCCGTCAGACTCGGCCTTCCACTAGCCCAGGCAGATACCTGGTTTGTAGCTGAGGCCCTCGCACTTGGCCAGGTGCAGTAAACCCCTTACTAACCTGTGAAAATTTGGGATGAAATCTCGTTTTGCCTCCTGTTCCCATTACCACTCGCTCATTCAACAAGTATTCACAAAGGAACGAGGCTCATCTCTGTGCCTGGGACATCCTAACCTAATCTGCTTTTTCTGCCTAAGTAGTGCCCACCAACAGCTGGCAAAAACCGTGTCCGTGACTAGTGAGAAGCCAGAGGGACTGAGGTTTTGGCATGGATTGAGAAAGAGCTGGCAGCCTTCCTCCTACTCCTTCTACCTGGCTCCCTCAGCAAGATGGGTGAGCCAAGGCTTAGGACCGAGTGCTCCAAGAGCATAGGATTTGGGGATGAAATAACAATTCACCCACTTAAATGCTGTGTGACCTTGGGCAACTGACTTTCCCTCTCTGAGCCTGCTTCCTCACCTGTAAACTTGGAGCTCATAATAGTGGATACCTCACAGAACAGTTTCTATTTTATGTGAAATAATGTATACGAAGATCACAGACTTGAGCTCCGAAGTGGGGTTTCCCTTGTTGCTCTTATTAGCCTTGTGGTTAATTACATTTATTAGATGTGTCAACTCTGGTCAGACTGAAGAACTGCCTGAGAAACCCCCTGCCCCACTACCTGCCATTCCCCATAGACTTGGGGAGCCTTGAGACCTCTTGTTCCACCGACAAGGCTACTGAGGCCCAGAGGAAATGTGACTTGGTGAAGGTCACCCAGGGAGCCTGCTGTGGCCATCAAGACTCCCAAGTCCCTCCTTCCGCCCAGGCCACATGTTTTCTCGGAAGAAAAGGCGAGTCTTAAAAAAAAAAAATGGAAGTTCCGAGACGAGGGGATTCCCCTCTTTCCCTCGCCTTGTGTTTGGCCCACACAGCTGTCTTTGCGCCATCAGGGGGTGGTGAAGCTGGGCTGGTCTCTAAGGCTGCATGTTTTACATTTGCTAACTTCAGCTCGGCTGCCTCTCGCTGCTACACCCTGCACAGGCACACTCGAAGAGCTGGCAGAGGCAGGCTCCCCTTCTCTTCAGGAAACAGATGCCTCTTGGCTGGAACACGGCCATCACCCTCGTGTGGCTTCTGAACCCAGAGCGCAGAAGGCTGGGGTGTTAGAATGCCAGCGCCTGCTTCCAGCGAAACCACACCACCAGCTGGTAAGGATCCCTGTTTCCCATCCTCTGAGGTTCCCAGCCCAGCATTTCTCTGCCCTGAGGAACAGTGTTTCTGCAAGAGACTCTGGGATGGAGGTGGCCATGCTCAGAAACGTGGGGAGGTGTGCAAACTGTATTTCCCTCCTGGAGACGTTTGTGGCCAGTAGGCACCAAAAAACCCCCCGAAAAAGGCTTAGGAAGGGAACTGTCAACGAACGCTGAATTTGCATTCTCCAAATTTATTTGATCATGGAATACCACCTTTTTAAAAAAAATTATGTTAGTCACTGTATGGTACATCATGAGTTTTTTTGCTGTAGTTCCACGATTCATTGTTTGTGTAGAAGACCCAGTGCTCCCTATAGTACGTACCCTCCTTAATACCCATCACAGGACTCACCCATCTCCCAGACTCCTGCCTTCTGAAACCCTCAGTCTGATTCCCAGAGTCCATAAGTCTTTCATGGTTCATCTCCCTCTCTGATATCTCTGCCTTGATATTTCCCTTCCTTTTCCTCCATGCTATTCCTTATGTTCCACAAATAAGTGAAACCATATAATAATTGCCTTTCTCTGCTTGACTTATTTCACTCAGCATAATCTCCTCCAGTCCCGTCCATGTTGATGAAAAAGTTGCATGTTCATCCTTTCTGATGGCTAAGTAATATTCCTTTGTGTATATGGATCACATCTTCTCTATCCATTTGTCTGTTGAAGGGCATCTCAGCTCCTTCTACAGTTTGGCTATTGTGGACATTGCTGCTATGAACACTGGGGTGCATGTGACCTTCTTTTCTTTTCTTTTAAGATTTTATTTATTTATTTGACAGAGAATGAGAGCACAAGTAGGCAGAGAGGGAGGCAGAGAGAGAGGGGGAAGAGGCTCCCTGCTGAGCAGAAAGCCCGACACTGGGCTCCATCCCAGGACCCTGAGATCATGACCTGAGCCGAAGGCAGAGGCTTAACCCACTGAGCCACCCAGGTGCCCCAACCCCTTCTTCTCATTACATCCATATCTTTGGGGTAAATAAATACCCAGTAGTGGAATTGCCGGGTCATAGGGTACCTGGAATACTGCCTTTTTTTTTTTTTTTAAGATTTTATTTATTTATTTGACAGAGAGAGATCACAAGTAGGCAGAGAGGCAGGCAGAGAGAGAGAGGAGGAAGCAGGCTCCCTGCCGAGCAGAGAGCCCGATGCGGGACTCGATCCCAGGACCCTGAGATCATGACCTGAGCCGAAGGCAGTGGCTCAACCCACTGAGCCACCCAGGCGCCCTGGAATACTACCTTTTACAAATGAAAATAGCCATGAAGGTAGTTGGTTTCCTCCCTTCTGCCTGGTCTCTGATGAATTGTCTCCTCAGAGGACCTTCCTGGTCCACCTGCTGGCTAACACAGCACCCCGAATTTCTCTCTATCTTCACCCTGCTTTGTGTTTCTCCATGACACTTATCACACTGTGCTATGTTTGCTTTTACATTTTTTCTTTTTACATAAGAGTATCTTTATATTTATATTTTATATTGATATTTTTCTCTCTCTAGACTGTGAGCTCTGTGATGGGAAATGTCTTCTGCGCGGCTGTGTTTGCATTCTCTGGCACATAATAGGTGATCAGTAGATGCTGTTGAACAAATGAACATTCCCGCAAAAGAATTCAGTGCCCAGCCCCTCAGTAAGCAAGTTTCCTTGGATGTCAGCCCCAAAGTGGCCTGGGATACTATCTTTGTCTCAGACATGAGCCAACTGGTATAGCTTCAACTTGGTTGCACAGATTACTATGGGCTCCATGAAATGGGAATTGAAAATAGTCTGACAAAATTTCACAAAAGCAAAAGTTGTGATAAAGTTGTGACCAAAATTGAAACAGAAATGCAGACGAGTCCTGACAATAGCTCACCTCCATCAGAAGTGCCATCTGGATATCCCCGTCTTCCTCCTCCCATTTAATATGCATCTCCTTGTATCTCCTCTTGTTCTTTGCTGCATACTATACAAATCACTTGACATACATTATCTTACATAGTCCTCCCAACCATATCATGAGGAAGGGATTATCGTGTCCATTTTGCAGATGAGGAAAGGGCTTCAGCAAGATCCTTAAAAAGAGAACAGACTTATAGATCAGTTTGGGGAGAATTGATGACAATTTTGAGTTTCCCAATCCGTGAGCATTGGATATTTCCCAATTTTAGTTCTTCTTGAATTCCCCTCAGAAAGTTTTTTTTAAATATTCTATTTATTTGACAGAGATCACAAGTAGGCAGAGAGGCAGGCAGAGAGAGAGGAGGAAGCAGGCTCCCCGTGGAGTGGAGAGCCCGATGTGGGGCTCGATCCCAAGACCCTGGGATCATGACCTGAGCCAAAGGCAGAGACCTTAATCCACTAAGCCACCCAGGCGCCCCCTCCCTCAGAAATGTTTTATGGTTTGTAGTCTCCATGTCTAACACTCCTTTTATTATTTATTTATTATTATTTATTTATTTATTTATTTATTTTTTAAAGATTTTATTTATTTATTTGTGAGAGAGAGAGAGTGAGAGCAAGCACAGGCAGACAGAGTGGAAGGCAGAGTCAGAGGGAGAAGCAGGCTCCCTGCAGAGCAAGGAGCCCGATATGGGATTCGATCCCAGGACGCTGGGATCATGACCTGAGCCGAAGGCAGCTGCTTAACCAACTGAGCCACCCAGGCGTCCCTATTATTATTTATTTATTCCTAAGTATTTTATTCTTTTTCATTGTGAATAGAATCACTTAATTGGATGGTTTATTGCTAGTATATAGAAATATAATTAATATTTGCACATTGAACTTGTATCCTGTGACCTTTCTCCATTTGCATCTTAGCTGTCACATCTCTTTTGTGAACTCCTTGGCATTGGGCACATAAAGGATCGTGTGATCTGTGATTTTACATTTTTCCTTTTCAATTTCTCCGTTGCTGTTGGTTTTGTTTGTTGTTTTTGCCTTATGGCACTTGGCAGAAACTTCCTGTACCATTCTAAAGTGGTGGGAGGAAGCAGATATCCTTCCCTTGTTCCTGATCTTAAGGATAAAGCATTCAGTCTTTAAGTGTCGTGATCCCAGGGTCCTGGGATTGAGCTCAGCGTCGGGCTCCCTGTTCAGCAGAGAGCTTGCTTCTCCCTCTCTCACTCCCCTTGCTTGTGTTCTCTCTCTTGCTCTGTCTCTGTCAAATAAAAAAAAGTCTTAAAAACAAACAAACAAAAAAGGATAAGGGGCACCTGGGTGGCTCAGTGGGTTAAAGCCTCTACCTTCAGCTCAGGTTATGATCCCAGGATCTTGGGATCGAGCCCCACATGGGGCTCTGTGCTCAACAGGGAGCCTGCTTCCTTGTCTGTCTCTCTGCCTACTTGTGACCTCTGTCTGTCAAATAAATAAATAAAATATTTAAAAAAAAAGGATAGAGCATTAAGTCTTTTACCATTAAGTAAGATGTTAACAGTGGATATTTTTGCAGATGCCTCTTTTTCCCTAGTTTGTTGCATTTTATCGTGGACTGTTGTTAGATTTTTGTCAAGTGATTTTTCTATGTCTATTGAGATGGTTTTGTGCTTGTTTTGTTTTTATTCTATTAATAAGATGCATCGTATTGATTGACATCTGTGTGTTGAACCAACCTTGCATTTCTGAAATAAAACTCATTTAGTCATGGTGTTTAATACTTTTATAGTGCTGCTGAATTCACTTTGCTAGTTTTTTGGTTTTTTTTTTTTTTAAGATTTTATTTATTTTTTTGACAGAGAGAGAGAGACACAGTGAGAGAGGGAACACAAGCAGGGGAAGTGGGAGAGGGAGAAGCAGGCTTCCCGCCGAGCAGGGAATGCAATGCAGGGCTTGATCCCAGGACCCTTGGATTATAACCTGAACTAAAGGCAGACACTTAATGCCTGAGCCACCCACGCGCCTCTCTTTTCTAGTATTTCGTTGAGGATTATTGCATTCAAATCAGATGATGCTACACAGGCACCAACAAGGGTAGCAAAAGGTTTATTACTCACACCTGGAGGCTTTCTGGAGAGACTAGGGAAACTTGCCAAGCAGACATAAAAGAACCTCAGAGGGGCAAGGAAGGAGACTGGTTTGGGGGGGGCGGGTCATGGTGGTTAGGAGCTAGGGTTGGGGTAAATGTTCCCAAATGCATGGGTTGGGACTTGCATGGTCTGGAATTCTCCAACTATTGTTGCTAAATTGTCTGTTTTTCCTTTCAATTCTGTGAGTATTGTTTCATGTATTATGAGGTGTGTTACAAGGTACATATATAACTGTTACATTTTCCTGTATTGCCATGAAATGTCCTTTTTTGACCCTGGTAATATTTCTTATCCTAAAGTCTGCTTTTATGGTATTAATATAGCCCCTCCAGTTCTCTCCTGGTTACTACGTGCATGCCTTATGCATCTGTATGTCTCGTATAGAGGGCATGTGCTTGGATCGTGAGCTAATGATCTCTTTCTTTTAAAAGAGTAATTAATTAATTTAGAGAGCATGAGCTGGGGGAGGGGCAGAGGGAGAAGGAGATGGAGAATCCCAAGCAGACTCCATGCTGAGTGCAGAGCCCCACTCAGGGCTTGATCCCACGACTCTGAGGTCACGGCCTGAGTCAAAAATTGAGAGTTAGAGGCTCAACCAACTGAGCCACCCAGGTGCCCCCAATCTCTTCCTTTTAATTGAAGTGATTGGACTATTTACATTTGCCATTTTGTAATTTGTTTTCTATGGATCTCTTATTTGTTTTTCTGTTTCTCCTGTAGTTCATATCCTGTATTAAATATTTCTGTGCGCTATTTTAACTCCTGTATATTTTTTTAGTTATCTTTTTATTGGTTGCTTTAGGAATATAATATGCATGTCAACTTATCATAGTGTACATAAAATTAATATGAACTTAATTTTGGCAAAATATAGAAACCTTGCTCCATTTCTCCTTTTCCCCCTATGCTATTATTGTTTTTTATATAAATGTTATATATATATGCTATATATATAATAGTAGTGTTATACTTTATATAATAAATTTATACAATTTATACAATTGTTTTATAAAATTGTATAATTTTATGTCTTTTTGAAACATTAAGAGAATAAAATAGATTTTCAAATTAATACTCTTCTTTTAACTCTTATTACATATTTTTCATTTCTGATAGTTTTTATTTCTTCTTGTAGATTCAAATTACCATCTGGCGTCAATTCCTTTGGGCCGGACGGATTTTTTATAGTATCTAGTAAGGCACTCCAATTGCCATGAATTCTCTCAGCCATTTTTTCTTTTAATCTGAGAATGTCTTTATTTAGCTTTCACTTTTCAAGGGTAGTTTTACTTAATATAGGATTCTTGGTTGATAGGGTTTTTTTTCTTCCCAGTACTTTTAATATGTCCTTCTAGTCTCCATTATTTCATGTGGAAAGTTGGTAATTGAAAGTATTGATGTTTTCTTGTATGTGCTGAGTCATTTTTCTCTCTGCTTTCAAGATGTTCCCTTTGTCTTTGTCTTTCTCCAGTCTGACTCTGATGTGTCTAGGTGTGGATCTTTTGTATTTATTCTATCGGGGGGGGGTACTTTTTGTCTCCAGGATGTCTAAATTAAAATTTTCCTCAAATTTGGAGTTTTCTGCTATTATTTCCACAAATACTTATATTTCTTCATCTCCTTATGTGGCCATAGCCAAATGTCTAAATTTGAGGCTATAGTTTATAGTAGTTAACTGATCCTGAACATGTGTTTTCTGTACCACAGCATGTGACCTCCATTATGCTGGTTTAGCACCCAAGTTTTTTTTTCTCCCACAAGTATTAACTGTATTTGGTGCCCAAGACAAGCCTGTAAAAAGTTTGTTTTTATCATTCCAGATTTAGAGCTAAGACAATTGACACATAAGAAATGTTGGAGATGAATCTTAAGATTTTAAAAAAATTTTATTCATTTATTTGACAGAGAGGGAGAGATCACAAGTAGGTAGAGCAGCAGGCAGAGAGAGAGGGAGAAGCAGGCTTTCCGCTGAGCAGAGAGCCTGATGCGGGGCTTGATCCCAGGACCCTGAGATCATGATCTGAGCCAAAGGTAGAGGCTTAGCCATCCAGGCATCCCATTGGAGGCTTAACTCATTGAGCCACCCAGGCATCCCATTGGAGATGAGTATTTACAAGCGAGAAAACTTGGATTCAGAGAAGGATAGTGACCAAAGGTAAATCATGAGTCAACAACTACCTGAACTAGAACCTGGGCCTTCTTTGTACATTACCCAACAGTCTGCCTCTGGGGGAGGATTGGGGTAAGGGTAACCCTCCTCACTCCCCACTCTACTTCCCTTATCAGCCTTTGACTCCACCACACCCCCTTTGATGGCCTTACTCCTTCACTGAAAAAGCACAGGTCAAAGGGCATTAGGTGATTGGCGCTCTCTGCCCCTAGGTGGCGCTGCTCTTTCTAGCCAAAAACCACAGGTTGCCTAGAAAGGTGATTTAAATTTATAGCATTTTGAATACTGGCAATTGCATGCATTCTTTCAATCTAATTATAGAAGGATTAATCTGTCTTTAATAGATGACTACTAATAATTTATATTGTTATCTTTAATAATATAGTTCTGTTTAAAATGTCCATTTACATTACTTTTCTCAGAGACTCTCCCTCAACTCCTGGGTTTGAGTTGGAGCCTGTAGCAATCTGTGAAAGCATCCATGAATGGGGATTTAACAAGGCAATTGTTAGAGAACTAAAGATCAGTTTGCAATGAAAGGAGATGCCAAAAAAATTATAGTATTAAAGTAAGTAGCTATCTGTGTGTATCACAGTTACAAAATGAAAAATAAAAATCCTTCTAAACACCCCTAAAATTCCTCCTGCCTCACAAACATAGGCTTTGGGATTCTTCTGAGGCCAGAGCTCTTTACTGTGGCGCAGCTTACCTTGACTGAAAAACCCAATCTTTCGGTTTAAATACAAATGTCAAGTTCAAAATGGTTAAGCATGGTGGATATTCTCCGCCCTCCTCCGTTTTGTTCTGGGCCCTGCAGGTTGACCTCTAAGGAATGTGTCAGCCAGCTCCCTTGCCCTCTGGCTTCTTCGAGATTGGACCAATGGAGGAGATGGAGATCATTGTATTGATTCCCCCAGCTCTGTCCCTGCTAGGAGATCCTTTTCCTTTACTTAAGACAAGTTCCTGGCCTAGGTAGTCTTCTCCTCCAGTCACAGGCCCACAGAGTCCGGGTAAACTGTCTTTCTCTTTGACCCTTCAGCCCAAGGGTGGAAATGGCTCTGCACCTTTGCTAGTCGTTGCTACTTGGCCAGGCCCTGTGGCTTTCCCTTGACCCTGCCCTCACCTCCATAAATAGACAAGTGATTAACTTGCCAGCCTTTCTTGGCTTTCAAATGACGGGACCTGCTGGGACTGCAAAATGACACAGGAAATCAGCATTGATAAGGTAAACTGGGTGGAATTGGGAGTCCTGAAGCTTTTCTCTTGGTCCAAGCTCAGGTACAGTTCTGCCCTGTGACCTTGGGTAAATCCTTTTTACTCTTTGGATTGCAAATGCCTCATCTGTAAAAGAAGAGGCTGGGTAAAATGAAAGGACTTTGTGGGGTGGGGAAATTTGTTTCGTTTGTTTGTTTCTGTTTGCTCCAGTACTTCCGGAAGAGTTCTGGAAAAAAGCACATAATCATATAGATAAAAAATTTGTCCTCCTTGTTTTAAAGAGTTGTAAAGGATGCCAAGTCCTGCATATTATACATATTAGCATTTAAAAATAAAACTGGCACATCATTTTAAAAAATACATCCAGTGACATTCAAGCATCATAGTGATTTTCTACCCAACGTCATCCATTTAAAAAATAAACTTTTTTTTTTTTTTAAGATGTTATTTATTTATTTATTTGGCAGAGAAAGAGAGAGAGAGAACAGCAGGGGGAGCAGCAGAGGGAGAGGGAGAAGCTGACTCCAGGAGATTGGGATTAGGACTAAAGGCAGACGCTTCCCCAACTGAGCCACCCAGGTGCCTGCCCCAAGACAAACAAACTTTTAACAGCTAGAAATTTTGTGATGCTCCCTTTTCTCCTTTAAATCACTTGTTCTGTTCCACTTCCCTACAGAATTTTACGGGAATGTAATGTATTTTTCTGCTTCTAAGTCTCATATGGATCATCTTGGTATTGTATCTAAATCAGAAATATGTTTGGGGCCCGTGGGTGGCTCAGTGGGCTAGTGTCTGCCTTTGTCTCAGGTCATGATCCCAGGGTCCTGGAATGGAGCCCCACATCCAGCTCCCTGCTCAGTGGGGAGCCTGCTTCTCCCTCTGCCTCTACCTCTGCTCCCCCTGCTTGTGCTCTCTCTCTCTCTCTCTCTCTCAAATAAATAACTTAAAAAAAAAAAATCCTTAAAAATGTGTTTGTAGGTAGAAATTTTAAAATGTTTCTGTTTCCGGGAGTCCTAAGTTACTATGGATTGATAAGTGTGTTTCTGAATTAATTTTAGGATGCCGCTGATCAAAATTTCTGTAATTGCTAAACACAGAAAGGAAATAGTAGCCGAATTTTGTCTTGTAATGAGACGGATGGGAGGAGGATTGTGGAGTCTTGGTTAAGAGAACTTCTGTTCCCCTATTTTTGCAATCTTCCCTCCCAGCCCCCAACCCAGAGTGGTCCTCCCAGGGCAGTGCCCCACCAGAAAATTTGGATGGGTAAAGGGTGCCCTTTTGTTTTGTCTAATGGCAGAAGGGCAGCCGCGAAAGGGAAGATGGAGAAGGAGAACCAGGTTGGTATTTCCTCAGCACAGTTCTCAAGCAGGTCAGTGGTAGGAAACAGAACATAGGGCAGTTGAGAATCTAGACATGCGTTTTCATAAAACTCTGTGTCAACTACTTGGAAATTGTGTCCCCAGTGCATGTCCCTCCTAATTTGAAGGCACAAGGCTGGATGGCATCTGAAGCGCACCCCGAATGGGGGCTTTTGAAAGACCCGCGGATCCCCTTACCCAAGAATCCAACACTGCCACTGGATGCAATCAGCAAGAGGTTCTTTATTGTTACGCAGGCGCCTGCGGGTGGTCAGCAGCTCCTGCTAGCTGAGCACACCCGGCTTGGGTAGTGCCGGGTTTTTATAGACAGGTACAAACAAGTTTTGGGTGGGGCGCAACTGATTGGTTGACAGAACTTTTGAAAAAGGCATACGTGGAGTTTGCTGATTGGCTTTGGGGACCCGCGCGCGCGAAGAAGAGAGAGGCGGGAAGGGGGATCAAGCTGATTGGTTCTGAGGGCCCGCGCGCGGGAGAGAGGCGGGAAAGGGGAACAAGAAGGGGGAAGGTAGGAATGCCATCATGGCGTCTCTATTATTTCTATAAGCCAAGCGGTTACAGAAGGGCAAAAGAGCGATTAATAAGCAATTAATAACCTAATTTACGCCTAAAAGCCAGCGCTTCACAGAAAAGCAAACAAGCGGTTAGTTATCCTATCTGTCTACTAAGGGAGGGGTCTTTCTAGGGGAGGGGTCTTTCACTTTCATGGGGTCATATCCACGAGCACTGGTTCTGGAGTCAGAATGTCTAAACCCCAATGTTCCGTGTGACTTGGGCAACTTAGGGAAGCATTGTGCCTACATTTCCTCTTCTGGAAAATGAGGTTGTGTATAGCTCCTTACGATTCACTGAAGTAATGTGTGAAAAACACGCCATGTACTGCAAACAACATATCCAAGAAGGGGTCCGAGGAGTGTGGAGGTTCCCACATCTCTGACAGTCTGGGAAGGGGGACCTGCTTGATGGGCGTCGATTTCTCTCCCACTGGAAGGCCATTGTCCGGGTCCTGTTGTCTCCGTAAGGAAAAGCAGACTGTTCCAGGCCCTTTTGCTCTGTTCTTCTTGCTAAGTTTTAGCTTCCGCTGAGTCTTCTCAGATATTTCCAAAAAAACATCCGTTGCTCTTTTTCCCCAGGGCTTGACCTTTGCCACCTCAGGGAGGAGGCTATTTCTGGTGAACTCCTGCTATAGAAGAAAGGGACCCTGGAATTGGGTCTGGCTGTCTAGCAGTTCTCCTCCATCTCTCCGAGAAAGAATTATAACCGCGCTGTGTGTAGGGTGTGTGAGCCCAGAAAATGACAGCTCCTGCTTTCCAGGAATGGGAATAAAGTATATATTCATTTATACTCTCTTGAAAAAATCAGGGTGGCCTCCGGGCCAATTTTCACTCAGGCAAGCCAATATTTGAGCTTTCTGCCTGAGAAACAAAGTAAGACATGGATATGCTAAGAAGTGGCTGAGTGGATTTTGCATAGGCCCGCGCCGACGGGACTTTTGTACTAACATTATTACTCGGACACCAGGCCTGCACAATGTGTACCCCGCTGGTGGCCACTTTGCCTCCAGAATGGGGGCCTCCCTGGCCGAGTTCTGAATTCTCGGTTTCATTTCCTATTGATACAGAGGAACGCTGCTGCTTTCCTTTCATCAAGAGACCATTTGTGCATGTTGGCCCTGGTTTGGTTCCCTTCTTTTCCAGCTCTCAGAGCATATAATTTGTGCAGTCTTGGGCACTTTTATCTAAATGGTTTTTCACTTTGAAATTTAATTTTATTCTGACATTTTTTTGAGAAAAAAGCAAATTGAGGCTAAGTGAAACACATTGGTTGCAATAATGACCCAGGTCTTTGCCTTTGGGGTGTCCAAGCCCCGTACGCGCTTGAACTCTGGACCCAGCTGCATGACTTGCTTTGGCCAATGGGATGCTCACAGGGGGCTTGGAACAGAAGCTAGAAAAGTGCTTGCACAGTTGAGTTTATCTGCTTTTCTCTTCTGGTGTTGCCAAATGAATGTTCCCCGGGCTAGCCTGCTGGCGGGTTAGAAATGTGTGGACCAGAGTCAGGTGGCCCAAGTTGTCCCAGCCACGGCCAACACAGATTGGCTATGAGCTAGCCACCCCCCAGCCATGTGAACGCACCCAACCAAGATCAGAAGAACCTTTCTATTGACCAACATTGTGAGCTGAGTTCTTGCTTATTATTTGAAGCCATCGAGTTTCTGGCTATCTGTAACGGGGTACTGCGGTAATGGATCTCTGGTAGAATCTCTGGTAGAATAAACTAGAATAAACTTGCCCTCCAGGAACAGTAGCCACAGGAATGCTGAGCCCCCATGTGACACCCCCAAGGACTCGAAAAAAGCGTGATAATTAGGGGAAGGAGGGAACCCTACCATGGAGTTTCAAATGCTTCCGCAATGCAGGTGGGGAATCCAAATCAGGGAGAATCAGGAGAGCAAAGTAACTACAAGCATAGGCTCTTGGGGTCAGACTCCTGGGTCCAAAACCCAGATGCCCTTAGGAGCTCTGGATTCCTTTTTTTTTTTTTTTTTTTTTTTTTAATTTTTTTTTAAAGATTTTTATTTATTAATTTGACAGAGAGAAATCACAAGTAGACAGAGAGGCAGCCAGAGAGAGAGAGAGGGAAGCAGGCTCTCCGCCGAGCAGAGAGCCCGATGCGGGACTCGATCCCAGGACTCTGAGATCATGACCTGAGCCGAAGGCAGCGGCTTAACCCACTGAGCCACCCAGGCGCCCCTAGGAGCTCTGGATTCCTTGGCAAGTTTCTTTAACCTCTTTGTGCCTCGGTTTACTCATAAAACAGAGCGGATAATAGATAGTACCTACCTCACCAAGTTGTTGCAAGGACTGATGGTTTAAATGTGCTTAGAATAGCTCATTACAAGCTGTAGGAAAGTATTTGTTAAATAAATAAATAAAGTGTGACCTCATTTATACCCACAGGCTAGTGAGTCCTGAGGGACTTCTGGGGATTACATTTGTCTTTTGGTAGGAAGGATACATTTGGATCATGGAAGGCTGTTTCTCATTTCATATAGTCAAATAATGGCTTCTAAAGAACTGAATGCATACTCAACAGCTCTCAAAAAATCTGGAAAAAAATGGTTTCCTTTGAAAAATTGACTCTATTGTCCAAGTACCTTCAGCTCAGTTCAACTTTTTTTTTTTTTAAGATTTTATTTATTTATTGAGAGAGAGAGAGAGAAAGCACAATCAGGGGGAGCAGGAGAGAGAGAAGCAGGCTCCCTGCTCAACAGGAAGCCCAGTGCGGGGCTCGTTCTCAAGAACCCAAGACCATGACCTGAGCCAAAGGCAAACGATTAACTGACTGAGCCACCCAGGCGCCCCCAGATCAGTTCATCTTACTAGGGTTTGGGGCAGTGCCTGATGTGAGATTTCAGGAAAGGAGGCAGGAATGATGTTATCCATTGTTTAAGAGGCCAGGAAGGATTTCCATTCCAAATTATTATTATTATTATTTTTTTAAAGATTTTGTTTATTTGACAGAGATAGAGAGATCACAAGTAGGCAGAGAGGCGGGCAGAGAGAGAGAGGAGAGGAAGCAGGCTCCCTGAGGAGCAGAGAGCCCAACTCGGGGCTTGATCCCAGGACCCTGGGATCATGACCTGAGCCGAAGGCAGAGGTTTTTTTTGTTTTGTTTTGTTGTTTTTTAAAAGATTTTATTTATTTATTTATTTGACAGACAGAGATCACAAGTAGGCAGAGAGGCAGGCCGAGAGAGAGGAGGAGGAAGCAGGCTCCCCGCTGAGCAGAGAGCCCGATGTGGGGCTCGATCCCAGGACCCCACATGACCCGAGCCGAAAGCAGAGGCCTTAACCTACTGAGCCACCCGGGGGCCCCCATTCCAAATTATTGTAATAAAAATTAGGGTGCACGGAGCATACACACATTACCTCACAACTTTTGTGGGTCTGGAGTCTGCTTTTTTGTCTCTCATGAGGCTGCCAGGAAGGGCTGGCATCTCTGTGAAGGCTCACCTGGGGAAGAATCCACTTCCAAGTTCACTCACAAGGTTGTTGGTAGGACCCGGTATTTTTTGGGTTATTGGACTGAGGGTCAGGTCACTAAGTGGCTGTTGACTGGAGGCTGTCCTCCATCCCTTGCCATGTGGATCTCCCTTCCTCGAAGCCCGCAATATGGAGAGCCTGCCAGCCACACAGAGGTTATAGTCTTCTGTCGCAAAATCGTCTCCATAAACCCATCCCCTTGGCAGTATTCTGTTGATTAGGAGCAAGTCTCACTCTCACTCAAGGGGAAGGGATGATGCAAGGGTATGAATACTAAGAGGTGGGTACCATCTTTGAGTCTAGTCTCTCTGTCATGCTGTCTACTGGAGAGGCTATACATGGCCTCTTGGTATGGCTTAGCTTCTTGACAACATGGCAGCCCAAGGACATTGGACTACCGCCATGATGGCTCCCAGCTCCAAGGATGAGCGTTCTTGTGAATAAAATGGAAGCTACTTTGCCTTCCATGTTTCAGTAACTCAACATCATTTCCACAGCGATCTCATAGAGGAAGCAGTCACAAGCCCAAATCCAAAGGGAAGCGAATCAGTCTAGCTCTTGAGGGGCAGAGGCAAGGTCATGTTGCAGCAGAACATGTGAGATGGGAGATACTGTTGTAGCCATCTTTGGATTCTGCTGTACCTGCTGTGCTATTATTTCAACCTTTTGGTAAAGTCTGAAACCCCTGTCCAGCTTGATGTGGGGGGCAGTGGAGAGTAAAGGGATGACACAATGAGAAGAAGTGTGGCTTGCTAAAAGGAACTGTATAATTTGTTATCCAAACGATGACACTATCAACAGTGCAAGGGAGTGCTATTAGTAATCATGCTGGGACAACAGGCATAAATCAGAGCTGGTCAGGGCAAAGGAGCCTTTTTGGAAGAAATATCCCTCTACGAGGTAGACTTTTCCTGGAGTCCCAGGTGGTGACCGGCGGTGACAAGCACAGTGGTTCTTCACAACAGTGGGGCTAAGAGCACTATAGAGGAGCCTGTGGTGATTGGGAAAAATGCAGTCAGGGAGGTGACCCAGGAGAAATGAAAAAATTTTTTTTTCAGTTACAAGGGACAGAGTCCTTACTCAAATTAACAAAACAGAACAAGAATGTTATTGACTCACATAACCAAAAATTCAAAGGACCACAGCTTCAGGTATGGCTGGATCTAGGGGTTTAACTGTGTCATCAGGGCTCTGTTTCTTCTCATCCCTGGGCTTTGCTTTTCTCTTTGTTAGCAAGTTAGGCAAGCTTTTTCTACGTGGTAGTCCCTGGCTCCTCTAGACTTCAACTATATCTCAGTAATCTCAGTGGAAAAGGAAACTTTGCATTTATATTCTTGAAACTGAATCTCGTGAGCTTGGTCTGCCCTGTGACCATTCATGAGTCATATTGGGGGCAAGGGGATGGCATACATTGATTGGATAGGCCTGAGGCATTTGTTGATGGTACTCAGGGGTGAATAGAGCAGTTCCACCCAGATTACATAGACTAAGCAGAGCAGATGTCTTGTTCTCCAAGGAACACTGAGATCCCATCACTAGAATGAGGGGCAATGGAGAACAACTGCTGTCCATATCTTTCTTTCCCAATAAACTAGAGGAGGGTAACCTTTTTTTTTAAGATTTTATTTATTTATTTGACAGAGCGATCACAAGTAGGCAGAGAGGCAGGCAGAGAGAGAGGGGGAAGAAGGCTCCCCACCGATCAGAGAGCCCAATGTGGGGCTTGATACCAGGACCCCGAGATCATGACCTGAGCTGAAGGCAGAGGCTTAACCCACTGAACCACCCAGGTGCCCTGGGGGGGGGTAAACTTCAAGAGGGAAGAGAAGTCAGCCTTTTGATGCTAGACCTTCCAATTCTGGCATTTGCCTCTCATGCAGGCTCTGTGAAGTTGGTGAACTCAGTCGTCTCCTCACCCTTTGACAATGTGGGAAGCATAGCAGTTGACAAGGGCGGAGGGGAGATGTACCAGTTATCTGTTGCCACAGTACTACTGTGTAACAAACCGCCCTGAAACTCAGTGTTATAAAACCGTGTGCATCTATTTCACTCATGAGTCTGCAGGTTGGGGTTTTCCTCTGGATGATTCTGCTGATTTCCTCTGCACTCTCTCACACTCTGGATGGGAGGTGGGGGTGCAGGGAGTGGCTCACTGCTGGTTCAGGACTCACACACCAGGTGGTCAGCTGGGGTGACCATCCTCTCCTATTCTTGCAGAGGGCTAGCCTGAGCTACCTTCTCATGGTTGAAGGCAGACACACATACTCAGGCACACAAACACTTTTAAGGCCTCTGCTTACATGAAATTTGTTAACATCCTGTTGGCCAGAGCAGGTCCAACAGTCAACATCCAGACTCAAGGGGTGAGGAAAGAGACTTCACCTTTTGGGTGAGAAGAACTGCAGAGTCACATGACAAAGGGTAAATGCAGAGAGATGTGCAGAGGTGAGGCTTTCAAAGTAAGCAGTCTAAGATGTAACGAAACGGGAATCAGCATCCCGTGATGCTCCAAGGTTACTAAAGATAGATGTATGAATTTTGTTTTTCAGTAGACTTGGGATAAGTGTCAGAAAGGATTAATCATTGTTCTCCCTTTATTATTTTACTATTTTTTTATTTTTTAGAGAGAGAGAATGTGAGTGGAGTGGGGGGAAGGGCAGAGAGAGAGAGAGAGAGAGAGAGAATCTTAAGTAGGCTCCACACCCAGCGCAGAGCCCAAGGTTGGTCCTCTGACCCTGAGATCACGACTTGAGCTGAAATCACAAGTCAGATACTTACTTAACTGACTGAGCCACCCAGGCCCCCCTGTTCTACCTTTATTAAAGCAGTTTTACAAAATGTTTTTTCTTCAGCTGCTTGAGAAAATATTAAGGCAGTTCCTCAAAAAAATTAACATAGAATTGCCATATAATGATTCCACTTCTGAGTAGCTATCCAGAAGACATGAAAGCAAGGACTTGAACAGATCTGGGGACACCCAGGTTCATGGCAGCATTATTCACAATCACCAAAAGGTAGAAGCTACCCAGATGTCCACCGAAAGGCAAAAATGGATAAGTTAAAGTGGTACATCCATACAGGGGAATATTATTGAACTGGAAAAAGGAATATCATTCTGGGGTGCCTGGGTGGCTCAGTTGGTTAAATATCTGCCTTCGGCTCAGGTCACGATCCTAGGATCCTGGGGTTGAGCCTCCCTTCTGGCTTCTTGCTCAGTGGGGAGTCTGCTTTTTCCTCTCCCTCTGCTGGTCCCCCTGTTCCTACTTTCTCTCTCTCTCTCTCTCTCTCTCTCTCTCTCTCTCTCGTGTCCTAATAAATAAATATAATCTTTAAAGAAAAAAATGGAATGCAATTCTGACACATGCTGTATCATGAATGAAGATCACACCAAGTGAAGTGAGCCAGACACAAAAGGACAAACATTATATGCCACTGACATGAAGTAACTCACGTTGTCCAGTTCACAGAGAAAGTAGAATAGAGGTTATGGCGCCCAGCGGGTGGGGCTGGGAGAGAGGGGAAAGGGAGTTAGCATTCTGGAGATGAGCAGTGGTGCTGGTCGCTCAGCCGTGTGAAGGCACTTAACGTCCCTGAGCTGTACCCTGGCACCTGGTTCAAATGGTAAATTTCATGGGATATACATTTACCACAATAAGAAAAAGAAGTTCCTTCTCTTGATGTTGATATTCAGCGTTGGGTTGAGCCTGCGATAATGCAGTTAATATTTTCTCTGCCTAGCCTAACAAGTAATGGGCTGGGCAGGCCATTCAGAAACCATCAGCTTGTTGCCTCTCCCCCACGAACCTCATAGTCAAGTTAGGGAAGTGGGTTGTTGCCATGAGGATAGCACGGCCAGAGGCAGGCCCAGAGAGTTTAATTATTTTACTCCCGATCTCACAAGGCAAGTGGGGCACCACACCAAGTGATGGGCCAGTGACTGCTAAAAATTTGGGATTTGGGGGGTCAGTTAAAAATACAGATATCCGGGGGGCACCTGGGTGGCTCAGTGGGTTAAGTAAGCCTCTGCCTTTGGCTCGGGTTATGATCTCAGGGTCCTGGGATCAAGCCCCACATTGTGCTCTCTGCTCAGCAGGCAGCCTGCTTCCCCCTCTCTCTGCCTGTCTCTCTGCCTACTTGTGATCTCTCTCTCTCTCTGTCAAATAAATAAATAAAATCTTAAAAAAAAAAGTACAGATATCTTGGTCCCACCCCAGACATATTGATTCAGAATCTTGGGGTTGCTGTGGTTAGAGCCTGGGAAACCTGTCTTGTTCCCAAGCCCTGCTGGTGATTGAGATGCCCAGTCAGGGTTGAGAATCCCACTAAACCACACATGGTAAAATTAATTTTAGAAAGAAAAAAAAAACACAAACCTGTTTGAAGAATTAAATGTTTTTGATAACACTGAAAATCACAAAAATTGGAAACATTTTTACTTAGCAGAAATAAGCAACGGGGGGAAGGCACTGACAAAGATTGATTCTGCACACAGTAAATGTTATTGACTAAAAATTGATGGGACACCCTAAATCTGCTTGACAAAATTTAGATCACAAAATTTGCCTGCGACAATTGGATGTGGTAAGAATAGTGGTCACAAAAGAAAACTCATGTTGTTAGAAAAAAATAATCAGCAGGTTTTGATGTGGACCAAGCAGTGATCAATGAGTGAAATTTTGTTGTCAAACATACAATGAAAAAAGAGTTCATTCTGATGAAAGTAATTTCAGGGTAGGCTTCTGGCTTTTTCACATATTTCAGATATATGACTTTTCTTAATTTTTTATTTTGAAATAGCTTCAAAGTTCTATGGAACAGTTGCAAGGATAGGACAAAGAACTCCTGCATTGTCTTTACCCAAGTTCGTTAATTATTAATACGCAGTCATATATTAATGCTTTATCTCATAGACTGATATATAGCATATACGGGCATACACAGATAGATGGATAGATGGGTAGACATAAAATTTGTTTTCTTGAACCATTTGAGAGGAGCAGACATCACATCTTTTTTAAAAAATATATATTTTATTTATTTATTTGAGACAAAGAGAGAGCGAAGAAAAAACATAAGAAGGGGGGAGGGGCAGAGGGAGAGGGAGAGGGAGAAGCAGACTTCAACTTCCCACTGAGCAGGGAACGTGATGCAGAATTCAGTCTCAGGACCCTGAGATCCTGACCCGAGCCGAAGGCAGATGCCTAACTGAAAGAAGTGTGTACTTTCTCAGGGCAAGAACATTTTCTTGCGTTAAATAAATAAATGTATAAGAAGTATTATACAACCATAGGCCATTTATTAATTCAGAAATTTGACACAAATACTATTATCTAATAGCCTACCATTTTCAGGTTTTACCAGTTGTCCCCACAGTGTCCTTTAGAACAGTTTTTTTTTCACTCTGCTCGAGGGTCCAATGCCAGATCACTCTTTGCCTTTCGTTGTCATATTTCTTTAGTCTCCCTTAATTTGAAACAGTTCCTCAGCCTTTCTGTGTCTGTCATAACATTGACATTATTGAGAAATACAGGCCAGTTGTTTTGTAGAATGCCCCTCAATCTGCGTTTATCTGATGTTTCCTCCTGATTAGATTTGGGTTATGCATTTTTGGCAGGAATTCGATGTAAGCACTGTTGGTTCTTCTTGGTGCCTCGCATCAGGAGGCACATCAGGTCCGTGTGTCCGTTTACTGGCGAAAGTACATTCCGTTGACCTTCTGTGCCTCACTGTCCTCATCTGTTAATGGAGAGACCCAAGGAGCATAGTTGAACGGTGTCATGGCTGAGCTGTCATTTCAAACACGTCCCACCCTCGGGACAGTTGTGCAGATAAAAGCCATGGAGAGCTTATCGTCATTAGTCATCATCACCAACATCTAGAATACCTACTGTGTGCTGGCGTTCATTGTTTAATCTTCCTAGAAAACATGGGTGTATCTGTTGTTACTCCCATTTAGCAGTTAGAGAAACTGAGGCTCAGAGATGGGAAGGTAAGACGCTAAGGCTCATGTGGCTGGAGAGGAGCCGAGCTGGGATTTGAGCCTGGTGCGGTCTGAATCCAGAGCCTGACCCCACATCATACCACAGTGTCAGCTAATCCCTGCTCAGCAGAAAGGACAGATGAAAGCCTCCTTGGGGTCCTCCAACTGGCATTAGGAGAAGAGATGAGCCAGCTTCTACCAGCTTGGCCTGGGTCTTTCTCCACTTCTGAAATCCAGCAAACTAAAATCAGGATTGATGCCATCTCCAGGGGCTTACCTCCTGGACTTGGGGGAGGTGCCTCCAAAGATGACCTTGTTCCTTTCTTGGCTGGATCACCCTGCCCACATGAGGGTAACTCCACTGTCCCGCCTGCCCAGTGCCTGCATTTCCTTATATATGTTAAAATGAAAATGGGCCAGGACTAGAACAATAATCCTTTAATACGTTCTATGTGAGGTGCCTTATTGTGCCCATTTTACAGATGAAGAAACTGAGGCTTTTATGGTGGCTTAGATTACAATCTGGTGACTATAGGGTGGGGATTCCTATATAGGAGTAACTGCAGAGACAGGGCGAGATCTTCCCTTGGATGCTAGACTATCTTTAGGTTTCATGGGATGGCAGGCTCCATGGAACAGGCTTATGAAACACTGTGGACACTGTAGTTGCATATGAGCTTTTGGTCTTGAATCCAGAGTTGGACCACTCACATTTGGCCCTGATTCTGACTTTTGGTCTGGGCTATCAGCTTGATCTTTCTCTTTCGATTCCCTGGTCTTCTGTGCTGGGTCCTCCTTTCTGGTTTTTCATCCTGGACTTACCACCCTGAGCTACTGCCAAGGGCTCAGACACCTTCCTCCCCAGAGACTTCTTCATGATTTGCAAGGATCTCTCTTGAGGAAGTAAATTGCTACCACATCTTCCCAAGCTAAGGGAGGGGAGGGAGAGGCATGAGAGGAAGGAAAAGCAGAAAATTCTAGGGCCAAAGCCAGATGATTTACAGAATCTGTTGATTTTGATTCCATTCATCAGAAAGTTCCACAGAGGGCAGTGGGGGTACAAGAGGGGGAGCACGAATCAGACCTGGGTGCCACTGGCTGATTTGGACAAGGACTTGAGCCTCAAATTCCTCATCTTTTTTAAAATGGGGGTGATTGTGCCTTCTCTGCCCACTCCAGAGAAGTAGTGGGTCAAGTAAGAAAATGCTGCCATCTTGTTTGATAAATTGCTAAGAGATTTTATAAGATTGGATTGTGTGGTTTTCTTCCATCGAGTAGAGACTCGGGGAGCCCAAGTCTCCCTGGCTGGGCTGTTACAAAAGAGTACTTCCTTCATTGCTTGGGCTTAAAAAAAGAAGCTCAGCTTGGGGAAGGGGACACCATTTTGTGAATTCCCTGCCTTCCTTCTGTTTCACACTCTTGAGAACCTACTGTTTCACCCTAAAATGATCTTTTCCACCAAACTGTACCCACAAAATTTTAGCCAAACCTCAGGTTCTGTTTGGGACCCAAGAGTGACTTCTGGGGACAATTCCTGTCTCTATTTTTCCTCAGCAGCCTGTGACAAAAGCTTGACACCTGTCAAACATCTCGCTATCCTCAACCCCTGGTTATCTCAAATGTCTCCAGACTCCAGCAGGAGGAAGCATACCTTTTGAGTGTGTCCGCGTGTCAGGCCCTGAGCTGGGCACCATTACACTTCTGATCTCAGCAAATCCTCACAATCTTCTAAGAGGCTCAGTGTTCGAGGGATCTGCCCACCCACCACACCCCTTCCCTCAGGGACTGGTCTTGGAAGTTTATGGGGATTATGTGATCCTGCTCCCTTCCGTCATGGGTGATTGGCTCCTGGTGGTGTCTAGTCAAGTCAGGCCAATCGCATCCTCTGCCCTGAGACTGAAGCACAGAGATACTTGGTCAGCACCTGTTGGCACCTAGAGGACTATGGGGCAGCCATTTTGACTGTGTGCTCAGAGACGCAGAGAGTATGCATCTGGAGACAGGCAGGGAAGAAGGGAGGGTGGGAGGGAGAAAGAGACAGAGAAAATGACGTAGGGTTGCGATGTCAAGAAACCTGTGGCCCTGAGGGGTGCCTCGGTGGCTCAGTCGGTTAAGCATCTGCCTTCCGCTCAGATCATGATCCCAGAGTCCAAGGATCGAGCCCCACGTCATCAGGCTCCCTGCTCAGTTGGGAGACTCAGTGCAGAGACTTCTTCCTCTCTCCCTACAGAAAGATACATTTAGGGAATAATATAAAAAAAGAAAAAAAAAGAGAGAGAGGGAAAGAAAGCTGTGGCCTAGAGGGAGAGAGAAGGCAAGCCCCATTCCTGATAACTTTCTAGTTTCTGGCTCCAAATCCTCTTGAAGCTTCATTTCATTTCCTGCCCGTGGGTACGGTGATCTACCTCCTAACGTCACAAAACACCCGCACCCCCCTTTTTAAGTTTAGCATGATTTTGTTTCTACTGGTTACAACTAAAAGAGTGTTGATCAGACTGGTAAGTTTGGGGACCGCCATTTTGTAAAGATGGAAACGAAGGTTTAGAGGTTAAGCCGGGAGCCCGGGACCACGGAGTGAGTCACTCAGTGGTAGTGGTGAGAAACACGTTTCTGGGATTCCAGTGGAGGATGTGTATGGGGTGCGTTCTTCTCAAAGCTTTACTTCTCTTCTCTCATTGCATCCTCAGCGGGCCCCTGTGAGGCAGGTACTACTGAGGGCCACTTGAAGGACGGGGCACTGAAGGCAAGGGGAGGCTGTGTTGTCTCTTCAGATCAGGTGGTATGGGAAGGCCAGAGCCAGGCTCAGAAATCAGGCCGTTGACTCCACAGCCTGGGCTCTTAATAATGATGGTATGTAGGTGTTAGTGTGGCATGTTGATTCAGAAGGCAGTAGACTGGACTTGGACAGGGGCAGAAGTTTTCAGAAACTGATGAACACATGGTTGTAGTTGAATGATGGACCCTTAGCGGATGGGTAAGCCTTTGGAGTCCCACTGGACTAAGCGGCCACCTCAGGTATGTGTCTGTTTTTCAGTAAGTGTGACCCACAGCCATTCCATTCCTTCTCTGATATTATAGCGCCTGTTCCATCACTGAACGGGTTGGGTTTTGCCCACTGGGATCTCACTACATGCTCCTCTCCCTGTCCGTCCATCTTCCTAGACCCCTGATTGTAGTGAATCTACCCTTTGTTTAGCTCCAGAGTAGGGATAGATCACAGCTCTGGGTGGCTGGGTGGCTTCCGCTATTGGCTGGGAAATAAGGGTGTTCATTTAGAAACTGGATTTTGTCAGGAAGGTAATAGGCTCAGTCTTTGTGTTCTTTGCATACCCTTCATGGTGCAGCAGGGACAGAGTGAAAAAGGGACAGACCCTCCAGACCTGGGACCCTTGCTGAGACATGCCTTTCTAGTTGGTGTTGAATGTACCGTGGGCTCTCGGTCGGAGTGTGCTAATGGGAGAGGAAGCCCAGTACCTGTGGCCTGTGGGTAATAGGGTTGCAGAAGCGACTTGCAGTGATTCCAGAAAGAGAAGGTTGAGAAAGACCCATGATGATTTTCCAGGCACCTCTCCCTGGAAATTGTTCTAGGTTGCTGATCATTCTAGGTTGGGGTCACTGACCCTTTTGAGAAACTGGTGAAAGGCAGAGCTTTTCTCTCCCTAAATGCACCTATAGACATGAATTTTCTTAAGACATAAAATTGCTTAGGTATGGATCCCCAAACCTATCCAAGGATTTAAGGATCCTTGATCTTTTTTTTTTTTTTTTAAAGATTTTATTTATTTATTTGACAGAGCGAGATCACAAGTAGGCAGAGAGGCAGGCAGGGAGAGAGAGAGAGGGAAGCAGGCTCCCTGCTGAGCAGAGAGCCGGATGCGGGACTCGATCCCAGGATCTTGAGATCATGACCTGAGCTGAAGGCAGCGGCTTAACCCACTGAGCCACCCAGGCGCCCCAGGATCCTTGATCTTGAGAGAGGCTGCCCTCTGATTCTCCTCACCCTTCCGGCTGGATGGTGTTTCTCATGGAGTCTTTGCTGACAACCGCCCCCCCGCCCCGCATCTCCCCCTCCCCTGGTTTGAGCCCTTCCTCTTTCTTCTGGACCTGTGATTTGGCTGTTGGCACCGTTTTGCAATGGTTTAAACGGTGTGGACCTTAGACCAACAGCATCAGCATCACCTGGGAACTTGTCAGAAATGCAAACTCTCAGTTCCTACTCCTGACTGTATCAGAAACTCTGGGCCTGGGCCCGGTAAATTTGTGTGTTTGAACAGGCCCTCCCCGAGAGCTCCTGAAGTTTGAAGGGGGTGGCTGCAAGCAATCCTTTTCTTTCTGGTGTGTCTGCCTTACTAGACACAACATGCCTGGCACACCGTACGAGCTCAGTGAATACTTACCCGGTCGTGTTTTCCACATGGATAGGGCAGGGGTTCTTTCTTTTTTACTTTGGTATCTTACAGTTTTGAGCCCCTAGGAACCCAGACTCAGTGTCATTCCGGTCCAGTTTCTTTCAACTTTGGTGCCTGAAGATAGGCTTAGCTCTACTGGGGAGAGAAGAGGTCTTAGCCCGGAGGCAGGTGCACAGAAACCTTCACACAGGGATGGAGCCAGAAAGACATCAAACCTGGAACATCTCTCTGGGTAACAAGGCCTCAGCCACATGGCGGATGAGGGGCGGACAGGCAGGGAGTTGCCTGGCCATCATATATGTGGGGGACTCGTGGGAGCCCAATTCTGCCAGACTCCACAGGCTGACCTGCTCCCCTTAGTGCCTGCCTGACAGCAGTCTTGGCGGAGGCTGACAGATCTCTGCCAGGGACGCACTTGCCAGGCTGCCTGGGAGGGGGAAATGGCCACTTTTTATTTCTAATGACTCCAGCCTTTTACGGAGGAGGGAATCGTTGGAAGGCTCCTCTTAACTTTATTTGTGTGTTTGGTCTGGGGAAGAGTTGCGTCTCTTGATTCTCTCTGCCTTTTTTTTTTGTACGTTTCCAGTCCCATATTTTCCTTCTCCAGGAAGAGAGATTATTTTCCCATATTGTTCCTTAGTTTCCTGACATTTAAAAAATAATAATTTTTCTGAGGGGTGCAGTGAAAAAATTTCTGGGGAAAAAAAAAAACCCTCTTCCTATCTCCTATCAATTCAACTCTTTGAACATTAGAAAAAAATAAAAAAAATTTTTTAAAAGTGGGAGCAGATACCTGTCTATTCTTAATTTCTAGTGGGTTTATTTTTTTTAAAGCACCCTTACATTTTTCTCTTAGGAGCGGTGAAGAAGGATTTCTCTCATCTCATATATGGGCAGTTCTTCACATTTTTATTCTAGAAAAAAATCAGTCATCTGTAGGAGATATAGGATGGGTCCAGTAATCCTTCTTGTGTTGTTACTGGCTAGCAAGATCCATCACACTTTTAATTAAAAAAAATTATATATATTAGATTTTGGGGGGAGGTGAGGACAGGGAAAAAAAAATCCTGGTTAGACCTTCCTAAGTCATAGGGAGGGAGTTCCTTCAATTAAAAAAAAAAAATCTGATACTTAAGAGTTGGGTAAAAATATTCTTGTTCACAATTTATTTCACATAGAGTTTCTCAAATTTTCCTTCTATTTAATATCAAATTAATTGGGGGATATGGGAGGGGGACTAGCTCCCCTTAACCTTTAACCCCTAGTGTCTCACCCAGGGCCAGTTCTTTAAACTTTTGTTTTTAATATAGATCTGTTCTTTATGTTGACAAAGGTAGACAGAAATACTCTCTTCATCCCGCATTTCACATAAAAGCAGCTCCTCAAATATTTATTTTTAAAATCCATCTGACTGGGGGGGTTAAAAAGAGTCCCCTTAAGCCCTCTTGTCTGACCCAGGGCTGGTTCTTCAAACTTTTATTTTTAAATGACATTAGAGTTTTTTTTTTTTTTTTTTTTT
>NC_081565.1:19535264-19579464 GCF_022355385.1 Mustela nigripes | reverse complement strand
GGGAGGGAGCGGCGGCGGCGGCGGCGGCGGCAGCGGCGGCGGCGGCGGCAGCGGCATTGTGCGCGCACCAGCAGCCCGGCCCGGGAGGAGCAGGACGCGCCGGGGCCGCCTCCTCCCGCACGGACCCATGAACCAGCCGGGCGGCGCGGCGGCTCCGCAGGTACGACGGGGGGCCGGGGGCATGCACCGCGCCGGGGACCCCGGGGGGCTGGGGCCCGGGGCGCTGCGCCACTTCATTGCAAGATTTGCAAAATGCAAAGTGCCTGGGCACGTTTGCGGGCTTTTTGTGGGCGCAAACCGGGGGGTCGGGGTCTGGGGAGCCCCCCCCCGGGCGCCGCGGGGCGTGAGGAGGCTGCGGGTGACGCGGGGGTCTCTTCGGGCCCCCACCCAGCGCCCCCTCTAGCCCCGGGCTCGGACCGGAGCCCAGAAAACAAAGCGGCGAGAGAACAGAGCAGCCATTTCAGTTTGGACAATTCACATTTTGCAAAAATGCAACCCCTTCCAGCTCTCCCCCCCCCCCCCCCCACTTTGCAATTTCCCCCTGACCCCCTCTGCGCTCGGGGTTCTTGATGACCCCCCGGGGGATCTTTCCCCTCTGGCCCCCCCATCTTTGCAACAATCTTTTTTTTTTTTAGGCCATATTTCCCTTTCTCAATTTTTTTTTCTAATTTTTCTTCAAACGGTAGTTTTTTCCCATTAAAACGACGCCACCTAGAGGATACTATTTTGTAAATGAAAAAAGAAATTAAAATTGAAAAGAAATATTTTTTATTTCTTATTTTTTCAAAAGTTTGCACTGTAAGGCAGTGGAGGGGGAAAGGATTCTTTTTTTTTCTTTTTTGGGGTGAAAATTTTCACTTTGGTCTTTCTGGGAGCATGGAGACAATTTTTATTTCTGAAGCCAAATCCAGATAATATGTAAATGAAAATTAAGCTGGAATTTGAATGAATTCAGTTTTTGAGGGGGAAAAAGCAGAAAGCCTCCTAAAACTGAAGTCAGTTTGGCTTCCTAACTCATTTTAGTTTGACAAAAAAAACTAATTGGAATGAGGAAAGAAGGGAAATTGTGAGTTTAGAGAAAACTGGAGAATTGGCTTTATGAAGCAATTAGAAATTGTACTTCATTGTAATTTGGAACTTGTTTAGCCCAGCGTGCAGAAAAGACTAATTTAACCATTTGGCAATATTTAAAGTTTTTCTGTTTTCAAGAGGGAAGGATTTAAAAGAGAAATTAGATCCTAAAATGTTGGCTTTGGACACACCCAAAAATTGTAGTTTTTTTTTCTTCTAATTTTGCACATACATTTTACTGCATTTAAATCCCAAGGTTCTAAAGAAAAACAGAAACTGAAAAAGTTAGAGTGAAATTCTGTGTTTTTCCCCTGCATTTGTTGGGTTTTGTGTTGTTTTTTTTTGTTTTTTTTTGTTTTTTTGTTTTGATGAGATAATTAAGACTGTTTTCTGATTTTGTTTCCTGAAAGGTCTAGGCATTTCTTTTTTTGTTGTTGTTTTATCCATAAAATGTCAGGAACCTTTTTTGAGCAATATTCAATGAAAAAAATGTAAATTCATTACATTATACAAATTGAGTAGCCCACAGATTTGTAGGAGAGACCGCCATTAAAATAAGATATGCATAATTAACATTATTATGAAAAAACTAACAGTGGATTCACAGAAGCTCATTTTTTATGACATGCAACTGAATCAGTTGATAAAGACAAGGGTTGAAGAATCCTTGGTAGGAGAGAATTTTCCCTTTTCTGTGCTTGCTTACTCTTCCAATTTGAAAAATTTATTATTTTTAAAAAAATCCAGATTGGTTTTAGGCCTCTTTGATTGTGATGTGGGGTTGGTAGTTCATTAGCATTTGGTATTTTTCACAAATTTGATTACTTTCATAGGGGAAAAGAAAATCCATTCGCTTTGATCATTTTGGGGGGGTCTGTGATCTTGAAAAAACACAAATTTTACTGACTTAAGAAGGAAAGATAAAAAAGGGAGGACAGAGAGGAGATGAAAATTCTGATTCTTATCCATCTTCTCTAGTAGAACACTTAAGTTTGCTGAAAAAATGGGGTAAAACACCAATTCGGCTGATTGTAGCATCAAAATTTAATTTTTTTAAAGGAAAAAAATTAAAATAGACACAAAGCCAAACCCAAAGGTACTTGCCTTTGGAACATGAAAGCACAAATGCAGACAGTATTTGACGTAGTTTCTTGGGATTAAAATGAAATCAAATGAAGGTGAAAACAAAAAAAATTTATTTTTAGAGGACAAATATTGACTGAATTGAAATTTGACAGAGGAAAATAAGATAACCCACCCAGAGCTGAAGGGTTATTTGTGATGAATTAGTTTATGGTTGAACTTGATGGAGATTTTGAAACACCCACCCCCCCAAAAAGTTTTAATTTTTCTGTTCAGAGGAGGGGGTGAGTACTGTTAGTATTGAGAGGGTGGGATCTTGGTGGGACCTTGTGTGGGGGTTAATGGTAGGTCACACAGGGCTAGGATGGGAAACCCTCTGTCCCTTTCGCTAGCTACCAGCTGGTCTTGGGAAAAATGGTGGCCCCAGTTCATGGATTCCCACCCTTGTTTTGTGGGGATTCAGATTTCTGAGGGGATGCGAATTCTGTGAAATATATTTGACCATGGCAGAGGTTCAACATTTCCCATCATCACCATTGCATTTGGGAGATTTTATTTTTTTAGTAACGAAATCCTTCAGGGCTGACTGGCCACATTCTGACATATTTGGAATGAGGTGTTTTTTTTTTTTTTTTCGTTTTTTTTTTTTTTTAAAGTAACATAATTAAAAAAAATTTTTTTTCTGTTGAATTATTTAGGCCAATGCCTAGGACGGTCAAAGAATTCGTAATTTCCAAGGGCTTGGGAGGCCTCATGAGACAGGTCTGAGTTAGCAGGTGATGGAGGGGAGCTCTCCCCTGGGTTGGGGAAGGGGAGGTGGGCACCCCTACTGGGCATGCGAGAAAAAGTCAGGGTTGTAGATAACAGGTTATTTCTGGTGCAAGGAATTAAAAATATTGCAGCACGTCCCTTTGTGTGTCCTGGGTCTCCTGACACACAACTCAGATTCCTTCAATTCCATTCTGCTGAAATTTTGTTGTGTTGTCTGTGGTTTCAAGGGAACCCCTTGCGAGGAATTGAAAATCATTTCTGTTTTGTAGACTTGTTTTTTTCCTTTCATTAAAAAAAAAATTGGTTATTCTGATCATGTTTGTTGTAAAGGAAATAGAGGTGCATGATGGTACTGTTGGGGGCGGGGTCAGTTCTCTTTTGTTTCTATTGGCGTCTCCCAGGACTGAGATCCGACCTAGGCCTTGGCCTCTCTCACCTCCTATTTTAGATGGAAGTGTGACCAGAAATGGATATATGAGCTCATTTTTATTAGCCTATGTCTGTTCACCAAACTCTCTTATAATATTGGGCAAAAAATCTGGCAAATTGGACTTGAGGGGTGGTAATTTGATGATGGGCTGAGTTATTTTGGTGAAAGATCATTTATACTGTTTCACAGTAGAGACTCTTATTACTTAATGTTTTGCTTTTCTGCCTAAGGAGGGTTTTTTTTTTTTTTTTTTTTTCTAATAAGGTTTGAAATTTCAAGGGCCTGCTTTATAGCTTGACTTTGGACCAAGCTAGGTAAAAGGGTTTGCTTATGCTTTCAGCCCTGCACAGAGGTGAACTTGAACAAGGGTTCTTGCTTTGCAGAAGAAAGGCAACAAAGATGGCTGGTCAGCATAAGGCTGACCTCTCCCTGGTTCTAGAAAATAAACAGCCAATGGTTTGTTTAATTTGAGAAACAGAGTCTGAAAAACTCCTCCATTGTTGCATACAGTTCCCCCCTAACCCAACCTTTGACTCAGCTCTTGGCATGCTGCTACCTCTGACCTCAGAATCCTCCTGTCTTCTCCTTGGTGGGTTGATAAGAACTTCCCCTGCCATGTTTTACTAGATGTATAAGCTGACTCTTCGTGGTTGTGGTGAAAATTTAAATTTTTTCCATGCTCTTGTTAGGTTTGGGGTCAGTTGTGTCTCCTCCCTGGTGATTTAAGTGAAGTAGCTTTGTGGGTCCACAGGAGTCCTAGTTTACCCAAGGTCTTGCTGTATGACCTTGGGCAAATCACTCTTTCGAGCCTCAGTTTTTGAGAGCTTTGGGTCAGGATATTAATAAATAGGTTTCATCTCTGATTCTGACTTCAAGTGATTGGCTGTAGCTACGTAGACATTGTGTTGAGAAGGATTCTGAGGTCACATCTGGAAGCTCGGATTCTGGGGGCGAGATGGGGGGCGGTGGTGGGCAATGTGTATCACAGAGCAAGGACTACACTTCTTATTCGCCATACCCAGGGCTAGGTTGCAAATTGTGACCACTGTAAAATCAATTTAGTGGCTCGTGGTCAGCGTAGAAAAAGAAAAAAGCATGGACTAGAACATAGGAGGACACGAAAATAGCGGAGGCATAGCACTTCTGAAAGGTAAGTGTCGTCTCATGAAACTTGCGCTTTATTTCCATTTGCCAGTCCATGTGCATGACATACCTACCGTGAACCATGCTATAAGGAGTTGGCAAGATACTGGACTGATGACCCACCTTGATGTGCTGCAAATACCCTGCACTTTCCCACTTTGTCTCTTCTTTTCTCACTTATTATCCCAGTTGATTTTGACGTGAACCCTGTGGAGTAGGTGTCCTGCGCTACAAGGTTTTTCCCCCCGGCTGAGCCTGCCTTTCGGGCCCCCTGGGAAGAAGTCTCAGCTGCATGGTAGTTGGGCACGAACCCCAGCTTGTTGGCCTTGGAGAACCCTGGCAAGACAGGTGTGGAGGTGAAGGCCGCCAGAAAGGAGATTTTCTAAGAAGCCTGGAATGCCTGTCTCGGTGGGAGAGCGAGCAGCCGCACTTAACTTTGTCTTCCTCACTTTACTTCACATTGCCGTAGGAGTTTTTCAGGAGTTCCAGCCTTTGTGTTTGAGCTGTATTTAAATTTGAGTCGGACTCTGCGAGTGTCTGTATTTTGGTGTATGCGCTTCCAGAAAACTCCCGAGTTTCTCTTTGTCTCCTCATCTGTTCCATGTCTCAGAGTGGCAGTGCCCGGTAGAAATAGAATTTGAGTCACAGATGTGAGCCACACACATAATGTTAAGCTTTCTGGTGACACCTGAAGAAGGTAAGAAGAAACAGGTGGAATTAATTAAAAAAAAATTTTTTTTTTTTAAGATTTTATTTAGTTACTTGACAGAGAAAGATCACAAGTAGGCAGAGAGGCAGGCAGAGAGAAAGGAGGAAGCAGGCTCCCTGCTGAACAGAGATCCTGATGTGGGACTCGATCCCAGGACCCTGAGATCATGACCTGAGTGGAAGGCAGAGGCTTTAACCCACTGAGCTACCCAGGCGCCCTGGAATTAATTTTAATAATATAATTTATTTAACACAATATATCCACAACATACCATTCTTGCAGTGTCTCATCCTTACAAAGAATTGCTAACGTGATATTTTATATTTTTTTCTTTGGGAGCTATTAAGTCTTTTCTGACTAGCCACATTTCATGTGCTTGGTAGCCACATGTGGCTCGTGGCTTCCGTCTTGGACAGCACAGGGAGAGACCAGCGTTCCGTCTAGTTGTTGTTACGGGTGGCCTCGGTAGGTTAAGTGACACATCTTTCAAAGTTCTTGGTTTTGTTGGTGGGACTTCCTTCCTGAGCCCTAGATGCTCTGTGGTGGTTCAGCCTGTAGTGGTGAAGAGTTCCATTGTTCAGCGTCTTCTGGCTGAAGTGGTCCACACCCTTCTTTCAGTCTTCTGCCAGGATCAGGCCAGATGCTTTAGTTAAACATGACAAATGATGGCCAGAAACCCCAGGAGGATGTGTCTCAGCGTGCGTGCCCTTGAGGTTGAGAAGTGCAGGTGCAGGAGGTGGGTTTTAAATAAAGTATGGCCTGAAGAACGTTGATAATGCCAGAAGACAGCAGGTGGGAGGGGCCAGGGCTGGGATCTGAGAGGAGGGAGGACATTGAGGGAAAGATGGTCTGTCAGTGGGATCCATGTCTGAACTGAACATGGGATCCCCTTAGAATCCCCTGCCCCAATAGGCCTCAGGGCCTTAGGTCAGAGGTGTAGACTATTTCTGACCTCCGCCCAATTGGTGTAATGGAAAGCGGAATTTGAGGTCAGACAGATCAGAGTTTGGAATCCAACCCCATGGCATGGTTAACATTGGCGTTACTTTGGAAGGACACTCCTGGTTTTGGAGCCACAGCTTCTTTATCTGGAAAAAGGGAGGTAAATAATTCCAACCTTGATGGGTTGATTTACAATTAAACAAAGCAGCACCTGGGGAAAGGCCCAGCCAGTCCTTGGAAGGTGGTTCTTAGAAGGCGATTGAGGCCTGTTGGCTACCTCTTGACCCAGTGTCCTATTGGTCTCTGTTGGGGGAGATCGAGTCGCAGGGACCACAGTTTTGGTAGTTCTGGAAACCTGGGAGCTTATCTTCAATAGGATGGAGTTAGGTAACAATAGAAACTGTCCACTTTTTTATTTGTTGATCTGAAACAGACGAGGATGAGACATCTCCTTGACCTACGCATCCTTCTTGTCAAAGTGTGCTTAATGCTTTCATTCCAGGGATGCTCTAGGTCCTCTGAATATTCCTGGATTTGTTTCAAAGCCTGTGGCACAGTCTTTAAAAGGGATAAATCTTCATCCCGGGTGAACTGTGTGCCTTTGAGGTTCTGTTCCCTCTGGGCCTCCTGTCTCTAGGGCCCTTCCCTTTATTCCTCCCCGGACACTCCCCCCCCCCCCCCCCCCGCCCCCCCCCCGGCCCCCTTCTGTGCCCCCCCCCCCCCCCCCCCCCCCCCGTAGACTTCATCCATGCCCACCCCGAAGTACTTCCCAAACACTGTGGGCCCACAGATGAGAGTAGCTTGATTGCCGTTCTCTCTCTCCAGCTGAATTGTGAGTTCCTTGAGGGTAGAGAGCATGGGTTATACATTCTAGGGTCTGGCACAGAGCGGCAGCTCGATAAATATTTGATGACTTAATTTGATTTTTGGAAATAGCTCAGTTCAGTCAGATTTGAGTCTAGTGAAGAGTAGGTGACCAATTTGGGTTTGGCCATTCGGTCAAAAGCACTGTTTTATGAGGGAGCCCTAAGCACTTTTTTTTTTTTTTAGAGCTGGTGTAATCAATCAGAGGGAACTCCTTGGATGGCGGTAACATGCTTTGACTGTACACATCTTGGGGAGTTTTAGAAGAGTTGCCTACCCTCTTCACTCCTCTTGTATAAACGATTTCTTTAAATTGGATGAAGGGCCTGGTAGGGTCATTATCCAGATGGCTGATCGGCAGGAATGGTGAATGGTCTCAGCGTTTCTAAAGAGGTGGAAATGGGGGAAAACCTTGAGGTACAAGGGGCTGGGTAGGCCCCTGTGTTTGCTCTGGGAACTGGTTGTCTTGGTCATGGGTCCTGGAACAGGGGCATCAGGGGGCTCTCTGCAGAGAACCCGCCACACCTTATCTGTGTGTGATTCGATGTTCAGTCAGACACCATCTTTGGTTGGATTATGGTGTGCAGAAGCCAGAGATTCGAGGAAAATCTATGGGAGAAAATTGAGAACATTCTGGGTTTTTTGCTTAATTTTTTTTCTGTAAGTTTTATAAAACACTGTCCCTTTTAATACTTCCGGCCCAGCCCAGCCAGTGAGCACAGGATCCCAGTCTGAGGGAGACCGTATTATTTCCTCGATGGTCATGTTCCTCACATACTCCTATTTCTGAAGTTGGGGTGTGTTTTACAATAGAAGTTTCCTGTTAGTACATTCCCTCTTCTTTTCTTCTCCACCAAAGGATGTTATAAAACCCATGGTATGTTTAGCATTTGAAGGCATCTTGGAATTGAGGTAGAGTGTCCTGTTCCTGGTGGGGTGGACTGTGATGTGAGGGACTTCCAAGTCCTGCTCGTGTTTACCTCACTTAGCTCTCGGTGTGGCTTCTCCACTTGTGCAGTGAAGGCAGGACTTGTCTTTGGGAACAAGCATCTGGAACTTTAAATTAGTACCCCTTTCCTTCCATGTCTTTGGGTGGGTTTCATAACTTGACTGTGCCCCTTCTCTAGAAGGTGTAAGAAGTCGGTGGGAGGGAGGTTTAGTGTCCTACGGATGGTGGAATACCAGTTTGACATTTCCAAGGGTAGAATGAACCAGTTGAAGTTGATGGGATAAGGCTTGGCTTCCCTCTCGGCTCTGCTGCTTAATCATTTTGTGGTCTTTATCAGAGTTCTTCATTTCCCTGCCCTTGGATTTCCTTACGAGTAAAGTGGGGATGATGAGGAGGGTGGGAATGGATGATACCCTCAGCACTGGGTTCTTGTAAAAAGTTGTGAGGGATAGTGAGAAGAAAGTTTTGTAAAGGGCAAAGTGCTTTTCACTTGCATCGCGTTTTTTTATACATCATCCCTATACCAGGGATGGTAAGTAAGTAATGTATACATACCGCTGCCTCCCATTTACAAGCCTGTGTCAGACATTGCTAATCGATCTTGGCACTTTTCCATTGAGTCTGGCCGGTGCCCTCAGAGTCCTTCTTAGTATGGTGCAACCAGTCAGTTGAGTTTAGCATGGGACATGAAGCCAGTTTGTCATTCCTGATCTAGTGTGTCCCCCTGCCCCAGGACAGGAGATGGAGTTCCTTGCCCCAAACCTCAGTGACCAGGTAGAGGTAAACTTCAAGCCTCAGATCTCCTAACTCGTCATCCAGTGCTTTTCCTATTATTTGCACATGCGCTGTGTCAAAAGAAATTAAAGTTAATTTGGTCTTGAGAAATAGTGAGAGGATTCTGACTCCTCCCTTGCTTCCCTGTTATAATTAGATACCCTTGGGGTTGTCATCAAAGCAGGGCTAGGTGACCTGTTTCTTTGCCTGATCCCGGAGTGATCAGATTTCAGAGGGGGAGATGCTGGTGGCTGGGCCACTCTGTTGGGCAGTGTCCCTCACTCACTCGTGTAGTAGAGAATAGCATGGTAGAGGGGCAAGGTGGGCACTCGGGTTCCTGGGCCATAACCTGGGTTTGCAGCACATTGGCTGTTTGTACGCTTTGAAGATTACAGACGAATTTTTCAGCCCCTGAGAGTCCTGATTTCTGCATCTGGGAAATGGGACAGAAATCATCCTCCACAAGAATCAAATGAGGGGAGGTATTTGAAAATGCTTATTTATTCATTTATTTTTTAAAAAGGACTTTATTTATTTGAGAGAGAGAGCATGAGAGCTGGGTGAGAGGCAGAGTGAGAAGCAGACCCTCCCCCCCATCCCCCGCCAGTGCAGGGAGCCTGATGCAGGACTCAGTTCCAGGAGCCTGGCACCCTGACCTAACCCGAAGGCAGACGCTTAATCAACTGAGCCATCCGGGTGCCCCTATTTATTCATTTATTTATTTTTAAAATGCTTAAAAATTTATTTATTTATTTATTTTAAAAGATTTTATTTATTTATTTGACAGAGATCACAAGTAGGCATAGAGGCAGGCAGAGAGAGAGAGAGGAGGAAGCAGGCTCCCTGCTGAGCAGAGAGCCTGATGCGGGGCTCTATCCCAGGACCCCAAGATCATGACCCGAGCCGAAGGCAGTGGCTCGACCCACTGAGCCACCAAGGAGCCCCTTTATTTATTTTTTGAAAAAGATTTTATTTATTTATTTGACAGTGGGACATCATAAGTAGGCAGAGAGGCAGGCAGAGAGAGAGAGGGAAACAGGCTACCCGCCAGTCAGAGAGCCCAATGTGGGGCACGATCCCAGGACCCTGAGATAATGACCTGAGCCGAAGGCAGAGGCTTAACCCACTGAGCCACCCAGGGGCACCCCTGAAAATGCTTTTTAGATCGACAGCCCTACATAGGTGTTAACTTTTTTACACATGGAGTTTTCTAACTAGCATTAGTTCACTAATTGTAACTGCCTTGTTGGGAGATTATATAAACTTGGAATCACAGATTCCATGAGGTGAGTTGGTCCCTAAGCTTGTTTCATTTTACCTGCCAGCCCATGGTTTAAAAAGTTTGGGATCTGTAGGCATTGGACAGGGTATGCCCTTTCCTGTTCCAGACAGTTCCCACATTTCAGTCACATACGGGACCTGCCCAGCCCCAGGAGCCACTGGGCAATGAGCCTCTGTTTGTTTATCCGCTAAGTGGGAGTACAGTCCACTTGTATATCCCTCATGGTTTCCTGCAGGCATCACGTGAGTTAATGGACTCAGAAGTGCTTCATAAACAGCAAAGAACTAGAGAAACATGTTGGCGACAACTCCTTTCTTTCCTTAAAAAGGGAAGGAGGGAGGCTGAGGTGAAGACAGTATTGAGTTCACAGGAAAGTGATATAAATATTTTGGCTGACACAGCAGAAGGAGGCTTCATATATACGCTAAAGAGAATAAATGGAGTCAGGTGATGCTTGGCGCCCCAGTCAGTATAGAAGACGGGGGAAAAAACCGCTTTCTAGTGAAGGGAGCTCTGTATCAGGGATGGAATCTTCGATTCCCAGGGGTGAGCCCTTGCTCTGGGGGAGGCTCAGGATCCAGGGGTGGGGGACCAAACCCCTGTGGGTGGAAATGAGTCCTGCAAAGTGGAGGAGGTGGGGGAGTGGCTCTGGGCAAGCCCTTGGCTGGCAGTTTGCTGGTAACATTCAAAGTCGGAGTTGTTCTGGCTAGTTCCCTGGGTATGTTATTGTCCAAGACAGCATGCCCCAGGGGCTAGCGATTCTATCACTCTGCCAAATTCCCACCAGCCCCAGTGTTTTTGTAGTGAATTAAGGATGGGAATTTTTATCAGGTGAAATTTTGCAGAGAGTTGGCGTTTTGCTTTATTTTGGGTTCAGACATTTGGGAACTCAGTGGACCTAGCTGGGCACTAAGATTACCCAGAGAGAATAGATACATTTTTTGGATGCTGAAGCTTTTTTTTTTTTTTTTCATCAGCTGGGAAAAATAATTAAAAATTTAAGCTTGTTTATGTGGGTGTTTTTTAGAATGTATGCTGGAAAAGCAGAAAGTGAAACTGAACTGAAAGAAAACTGAAACTGGCCTGGAAGTAGGCCCCAGGGAAGGGTAACTTTGGGTGGCGGGGCTACCTGCTAGAAGGGGAATTTGTAGTGAGGCTAGTCATCTTTTTGGATCTGGGCAGTTTAGAGCTAAAAGGTTTGTAGAGAGATTGTGCCTGTGTGTTCCAGTGTGTATTGGTAACCACTGCCACCTTTGGCTGTTGAGCTGTTGACATGGGGCTCGCTGAGAAATGTAAAATCCACACCGGACTTTGAAGGCGTCGTTAGAGAAAGAAAAGATTGTAAAAGACTTCAGTAATAATTTTTAAAATATTGATTATAAGTTAGGGGCATCTGGGTGGCTCAGTGGGTTAAGCCTTTGCCTTTGGCTCAGGTCATGATCTCAGGGTCCTGGGATGGAGCTCCATCCACATCGAGCTCTCTGCTCCGCAGGGAGCCTTCTTCCTCCTCTCTCTCTGCCGGCCTTTCTGCCTACTTGTGATCTCTGTCAAATAAATAAATAAAACCTGGAAAAAAAAAAGAAATTAAAAAAAATGGATTGTAAGTTAAAATAATAGCCTTTTATATATTGGGTTAAAATAATTATTAAAATAAATTTCACTTTTTTTTTTTTTTTTTTTTAATAACGTGGTTACTCGAAAGTTTGGAATTACTTTTGTGGCTTGTATTACATTTCTCCTGGACAATGCTATTCTAAAAATGTGCTCCCCCCAGAGAGGGAGAGTGGCTTTCTCATAGCATCTTGCTTCATCAGGTCCCTGGTGAAGAATGCCAGATTCAGAGTTTGGGATTGAGAAGAAGGCTGATACAGTGGTGTAGGCATCAATCAGTACAAGTAGGTGGTTAAATGGACAGAACTTAGGAGAAAGAGAGAGAGAGAGAAAGAGGTTGGTAATTTAGGAAGAAAAACTGTTGTCCACTTTGTTTACCCACTCCTCTAAACATTAATTAAACACTTTGGAAGAAAGTACATCTAACAAGACAAGCAAAAACAAATCTAAAAGATTACCCCTGGCAATCTCTCCACTTGCCAAAAAATTCCAGTCTATTTAGTCTTTGGGGTTTATCTGGGGTTTATGAATCAGAGTGCAGTTCAGGGCTGGTTTGGGCATAGAAACCCGGGTCACATTAGGGGCTGTTTATTTAGGGTCCTGAGTGGCCACAGGCCATTGTCTTCCTAAGTCATGTCTGCTCCATGTACAGATTCGGAAAGTAAAGCTCCTGGAAGACCCAGAAGGCACACTGCTCTAGAGGACAGAGCTGGCAGAGTGGGGAAGGTCATCTAGCTCCCCTGATCTCCAGCCTGGTCTGGGTGATCTCAGCTAGACCCAGTTGGATCTCCGGGGTCTAGCGTGGGGGTGGGCAGAGAGGGCAGTGAACGACAAAGCTAGACTTGAACACAGGTCTCTCAAACTTTGTAGCCTAGTTCTCTTGTTCTTAGTGTTCTGAAAGGAGTTTGAGCCTCATGTTGGGAATTCAACCTTACAAACTTGTTTTGCTCAGGATCTGTTTCTGTTGAAAGGCTGAAGTTGAGCATTCTTACTTATCTCACTTGATTTTTGCTAAATAGAATTTTTCTGCCTTGAAGTACAGTAATCATTGTGCATTTGCTAAGTGGTTCTTAGATGCCAGGAGCTGGACTCATCATTTAACATCTATTATCTCAGTTAATACAATAGCCCTGGAGAGTAAGGTTATTTATTTATAATATGAGGGACTTGAGAATCAGAGGTGAAAGGGTACACAGCTGGTAAGGGTGGTTGGCCTCAAATTCAGATGACTGCCAGAGACAAGGCTCACGATAGCACTTTGAGCTGCAGAGTCTTACCATTCACCCTTATAGTTAAGGAAGGTGAAGTTATTTGTCCAAGTTGTGGCATTGGTGATCGGCTAGGATTTGAATCCAGCTCCCTCGGATGTCCTCCCCTTTGCTGTGGGGCTGAACGGGACCCCGGTGTCTCTGGGAACTTGCCCTCCCCATTCCGTGGGGCCCAGATCTGGGCCTCCCAGGCCCGCATTCCCAAGCTCGCTGTGCTCCTCCGTGGGCCAGTGGCTTGTGTGTTTCATGCGCACAGAGCCTTTAATACTGCGTTTGAAAACAGTTGCAGAAGGTTTGCTGTAATTAATTACATTTGACATACTTGGAACTGGGGCCTCCTGGATTCAGAATGCAAATTTATGCCCAGACAGATGTAAGGTATGCTTGGAGCCAAGAGCCCTGGCACGTCCTAGCCAGGGCCTGCGGTGATGCTGGCTGCCCTGATGGGACTCCCGTCACTGGCAGTAAGCAGTGGAGGCAGGACTCAAACTCGGGGTTACGTCGAGCCCACAGGCTGTTGGAGGAGAAATAACTCGGGGCTTCAGGGTAGGAGCCACAGTCTGTAGTCCGAGCCCTGCTTCTAACTCAGCCAGAGTCTGGGGTAATTTCTTTCTCTCTTTGAGCCTCAGTTTCCCTTCTTAGGCAGTGAGGGCTTGGACTGGTTGCTTTGAAAGCGTGTTCTGTTAGTTTGTTCAGGGGCAGGAGGGCAGTTAATCCAAATCAGAGCTCAGAGGGCTGGCTTTTGGAAGTCTAAGTAGCGGAATAGGAGGGTAAGCAGGAGGCTGTTGGAACAGACAAAGTGTACCAGACCTGAAATTGAGCACAAGATGTTGCTGATTTCCAGGGCTCCCCATAGAGAGGTCAGGCATTCAGCCTTAGACTCCTCTTACCATCTTTATTAGATAACTTACCGCCAAACTTAGTGGCTTTAATACACTACTGCTTATTGTCTGTCATGGTTTCTGTGGGTCAGGAATTTGGTAGTAGCTCAGTTGGTTAGCCTGATGTAGGGTCTCTGTGATCATGGTCATTCAGTGGCCACGGTCATCTTAAAGTCTTCACTCTCCTGTCTGGTGCCAGGGTTTGAAAGACTTGAACACTTGGAGTTCTTTGGGGATCCACCCATCCATCCATCTGTCTCATGGGGTCTTCCAGGATGGAGGCTTCATACAAGACCTGACTTCTGTATGGTTACTTGAGTCTCCCAAGGCACATGTCCCAGGAGAGATAGAGCCAAGCAGATCCAGTGTCTCTTTTTATGATTTAGTGTCAGAAGTCATGTAACATAACTTTGACCTCAATCTACAGGTTGAGCCCATTACAGAGATATGCCCCATTTCAAGAGGAGAGACATAAGCCCCGCCTCTCTGTGGAGTTGTGGCAACATCGCTTTCAACATGTACGAGGGGACGCATTTTTTTTTTTTTTTAAGATTTTATTTATTTATTTGATAGAGAGAGATCACAAGTAGTCAGAAAGGCAGGCAGAGAGAGAGGGAGAAGCAGGCTTCCTGCTGAGCAGAGAGCCTGACGTGGGGCTCGATCCCAGGGCCTTGGGATCATGATCTGAGCTGAAGGCAGAGGCTTAACCCACTGAGCCACCAGGTGCCCCAGGAGGGGACGCATCTTGATATGGTCATCAAGCTGCCATACCGTCTATCTACGCATCAGTCCATCTCTCTAGCTATTTACTTCCCCAACCTTTTCTACCCCCCCGCCCCGTTCACCCATATAATCTTTGTGCCCTCAGATGTGTGTTGTTCTTACGATTACCTGTTCATCCATCCATCTGCCCCATTCAACTCACTGGACACGTTTTGAGTACCTAATATGGGCCAGATAGAACTAGGGTGCTTTCAGTGATGAGCTCAGAGAGGAGAATGAAGCTAATAATTATTGAGAACTTCTTCAATGTTAGTTTTTTATCCCCCAAATAACTCCATGACATAGAGTTTTCATCATGTCTGTTTTATAGGTGAGGAAACCAGGGCACAGCAAAGCTAAATAACTTGCCCGGGGTCATTCAGGTAATTAGTGTCCGAGGCGGGATTCGAACTAGCAGTTTGCACTGTCCCACATTGTCTCCATTCTGATTTTTAAGTGTGAGATTGCTGTCAAAGAGCCAAATCTCACTTTCATTTTCCTTCCAAGTGAAAACAGGTCCCCCGCACCCCGATTATAAAAATAATACATTCATTATAAGAACGTTAAAGCAGCACAGAAGAAAAAAATAACGATGTTCTTCAAAAAATCACCCCAAATCCTACCACCCAGAGACAACCACTGTTCACATTTGATGAACATTATTTAAGTCATCTCTCTGCATATTTAAATATATATGATTACAGTTTTATTCAAATGGGATTATATTCTACATGCTGTTGCGCGTCTGCTTTCTTTTTTCTTTTTAAACTCCTGGATCTCTTTCTGCATCAGTAAATAGAGATCCCATTATTATTTTATTGACTACATTGTATTTCTACTGTATATATGTCCCTGAACTCAGTGCCCTATTGGATTTTGGTTATTTCTAATATTTTTTACACGTGGGGGTTTCTTGCTTGTGTGGTGATCTCTTTATCATCAGTCTCTCTAAAAGGCCGATTTCTGAATCCTAGCATATTCATATCCTGCTGGTGATAGCAGTTGACCTTGCTGCTAAGAGATTGGAAGTGCTTATCTTACACATTGTGGCCATCACCTTGTATTGCCACTGTTCTTGATCATTGAGGTCGTGATGGGCAAACCAATGAGGGTGAACATTGCCTGGTATACTTGTATTAGCCACTTTCATTTCTTCTTTTGTGAATTGCCTGTTCAAGCGTTTTGCCTGTTTTTCTCTTGGGGTGTTTATCTCTTCCTTTTTTTTTTTTTTTTTTTTTGAGAACTCTTTGGATTTTAGAGATACTGACTCTTTGCTATTCAGATTCCAACTATTTCTTATCCTAGACATTTTTTTTTTAAAGTGCTGTTTAGAAGTGGTTGAATAAAATGTTTACTTTAAAAAAAAATTAATTTGGCAGAGAGAGAGAGAGCACGCATGCACGGGCCTGTACAAGCAGGGGGAGCAGCAGGCTCTTTGCTGAACAGAGAGCCTGATGTGGGGCTCCATCCCAGGACCCTGGGATCATGACCTGAGCCTAAGGTAGACACTCAACCGACTCAGCCACCCAGGTGCTCCTAAAGCATTAAATTTTAAAATACTTTCATTTTTGTGTTTTGGATTCTATGTGGGTTTTTTTTTTTTTTTTTTTTTTTTTTTTTTGGTGTCACACATTAAGAATTTATAGCAAGAAGGCAGTCTACAGAGTGGAAGAAAATATTTGCGAATCATCTGATAAATGGTTAGTTTTTGGAATATATAAAGAATCCTCTAAAATTCAACAACAAAAAACCAAATAACCTGATTTTTAAAAAATGGGCAGAGGACTTGAACGTTTTCCCAGGGAACATATACATATGGCCAACAAGCATATGGAAATATACTCAACATCACTGATCATTTGAGAAATGCAGTTTAACACTGCAATGAGCTATCACATCACACCCATTAGGATACTCACTATAAAAAGAAAAAAAAACCCAGAAAGTAGTGTTGGTGTGGAAAATTTGGAACCCTGGGTACTATGGTTGCAGCTGCTATGGAAAACAGTATGGTGGTTTCTCAGAAAATTAAAAATAGAATTATCATACGATCTGGCAATCCTGCTTCGGGTATCTATCCAAAAGAATTCAAAGCAGGATCTCAAAGAGATAATTATACACCCGTGTTCATTGCAGTGTTATTTACAATAGTCAAGAGGTGGAAGTAACCTGTATTTTCATTGGTGGATGAATGGATAAACAAAATGTGGTGTGTATATAAAATGGAATATTATTCAGCCTTAAAAAAGGAAATCCTGTCACATGATAAAATATGGATAAATCTTGAAGACACTGTGCTAAGTCAGCCAATCACGAGAAGACCAGTACTGTATGATTCCACTCACATGAGACATCGAAAGTAGTCAGAACTCATAGAAACAGAAAGTAGAATGGTGGTTGCCAGGGGAAGGGGGAAATGGGGAGTTGTCGTTCAGTGGGTATAGAGTTTCAGTTTTGCAAGATGAAAAAGTTCTAGAGATCTGTCGCACACCTCGGGTGAAGTTGCTTAGCACTCCTGAACTGAACACTTAAAAATAGCCAAGGTGGGGAAAAAACAAGGTTGAACATTTATGTCATCTCGTAGATCAACAGTTTGTTTTCTAGGAACATACATGGAGGAGTGTCTGTATACCATGTGAGAGGTACGCGAGTGCTTGTAATTGTTTATAAGATTCAATACCTGGAAACAAAAAAAGATTTTAAGAAACATCCTTATTTCTTCTGTTATTTTATACAGATTGTTTTCTTGCACTTACATTGTTTATCTGTCTGGAATATATTTGCTTTAGAGGAGAAGTACAGAGATCAGGCTCTGTTTTTTTTTCCCCCCGCAAAGAGCTAACTACTTGCTCTAAACCAGTAACTGAATAATCTTATCTTTTCCTCTTGGATTTGAAATGCCGTCTTTACCTTACATTAAATATACATGTACTTGGGTCTCTTTCTGGACTCTTTGTTCCCTGGGTGTACAGGTATGATACTGTTTCAGTTTAGTCACCTCTAGATTAAACTTGAACATGAGAATGGTATCTTAAGAAGTAACCTGTAATTAGCATGTACAGTGCCATATGTGTTACATACATGAAACTCACAGAAAGGGACTGCTTTCTGTTGGGCTTTTTCCACGGGGCACTCTCTTTCTTAGTCAGACTGGCCTCAGTGCCACTGTAGATACAGAAACCGAAGTTCAGTGAGGTCAAATAACTTGCTGTAGGTGGTAGCTAATTGGTGATCTTGTTCCTTTGAGATTGGAGCCTGAGTCCGACTTCTGAGTCTTCGGAGTTCTTTAACAACACGCTGGTTCTCACAGATGCCCGGATCTCTCTCCTTGGGGACCATATATGCTCTGGAACAGAGGGTGCTCATACATGCTAAAGTGCGTGGGAGGCAGTCGTCATGGCTTATTCAAAACAGATATCTCTAAACGGATTATTCCCTGGTTGCAGTTAGATACATGCTAATATTTGTTTTAATCAGCTAATTTTTAAATAATTAAAGGAACCTAATGATATTATAAAGAAATCAGAAAATAAGGAAATGAAAAGACTTTGTTAAATAAATCCCAGCCCTCGTATAGTCATATTAAAATTTTGGTGTATTTCCTTCAATTTATTTTATGAGCATATTTTTATTTTTTGAATCATAATGTATTAATTTTGCCTCCTGCCTTTCCCTTCCCCCATCTTTACTTTGTCTTCCTAATTGCCATTTTTAAAGGCTGCATGATATTCACAGAAAAGAATGAACAGGGTTTATTGAACCCATACTCTGTTTTTGCACATTTAGGCTGGTTCTAATTTTTTCTTTTAAAGTTCCACTGTAATGAACAATTTCATAAATAAGGTACTCCTGATAAGCCGTCTCCTTTGGATATATTCCTGAAGAGAGATTACCAGATCAAGGGTAGAAATTAGTTTGACACATATCCGTATATCCTCCCCATTTTGGACCAATTGTTGGTATCAGGCCTTAGAACTTCTGTTGTTTTGAAAAAGAAATACAGTAAATTCTTTTTTTAAAAAAATATTTTATTTACTTAATTTGACAGAGTGAGAGAGAGATTACAAGTAGGCAGAGAGGCAGGCAGAGAGAGGGGGAAGCAGGCGCCCTGCAGAACAGCAAGCACAATGTGGGGCTTGACTCCAGGACCCTGAGATCATGACCTGAGCCGAAGGCAGAGGCTTAACCCCACTGAGTCACCCAGGTGCCCCCAGTAAATTCTTTAAAAAAGTGTTTCACTGACTTTATTTTGAGAGGGGTTCATGTTCAATGAGGAGACCTAGAATATGTATGCATAAAAGAAAAGACTTTTTTAAAAAAAATTTTATTTATTTATTTGACAGATAGAGATCGCAAGTAGATGGAGAGGCAGGCAGAGAGAGAGAGAGGAGGAAGCAGGCTCCCTGCTGAGCAGAGAGGCCGATGTGGGGCTCCATCCCAGGACCCTGGGAACATGACCTGAGCTGAAGGCAAAGGCTTAACCCACTGAGCCTCCCAGGCGCCCCAAAAGAAAAGACTTTTTATAATTGCATACCTTCTCAAGATGAGCTGTTAATTTCATTAATTATTTCAGTAAGCTAATTATTTACTTAAACAAGCATTAATTTTTCGGTAAATTATTTTTAACCTCATTTTACTAGCCAGAATTCTCTAATAACTTGTTTTTCTGCATTTATGCTGATAAACCATTTTGGGATGATGATCCTTCCTTTTTCAAGATCTTAAACACCTTTTGAATTTATTTAGCCATTAAATATTTGTCCTAATTATGGGTGACGATCCTTGATAGGTGCCGAGGTGATAAATCAATATGGATTCTGTTCACAGCCGTATATAAGGTGCTGTAGAAATTTTCCATTGTTCTAAGACTGGTTGCTGAGGTTTAGTGGAGGGAAAGATGAATCCTGGTAAAGAGGATCTGGGGCAACTTCTGGAGGAAGTGGTATTTGAGTGTGGTTTTGAAGGACTGATAGGATTTGAGGGTCAAAAGATGGGTCTGTGGGAGGAAGGGGAGGGAGCAGAGAATTCTGGGCCAATGAAATAGTATGAATCATCAAAGAAAGATGAACTTCAGTGATTTTTTTTTAGCATTGAGTATTTATTACTATACATCTAATTCTTTCAAAGAGCTGGTGAGTCATAAAATTCTGCCCGAATGTGGTTATCCTTTATGTGGGCCCACCAGAATGTTCAGTTAATCAGACAGAACTCGCGTCGCTGAGGAGGTGCGGGACGTGGGGGGTTTAGAAGGGAAAGATAGCAGGTAGGGGAAGTTAGAGGAAGAAAGCGAGTCTTTGGTAATCTGGCCTCAGGTCAGAATAGTGTTTTCACAAAGTGCTTTTGCAGATGTGGCCGCCTTGCCTCCTGGTATCCAGACAGGACTGACCTGTGGAGGGCCTGTGCCCTGCTGGGCAGTGGCAAATCATACTTTCATGACTAACCCACTGGAAGAAATACATTTTATGTCACCGTCTTACACACGTGGACTCAATCTCAGTAAAGCAAAAGCAGGCAATGATATTTACGCTTAACCACTTGCAGTGTATTCTGATACTTTTTTTTATTCTCTCTTTTATTTAAAAAAAAAAAAATGCTGGCTGTGACTCATTAAATTGATTTCAAGACCCAGCATTGGGTCTTCCAGTTTCTCCTGCCAGGATCTCCCAGGTGTCCTCAGCATGTGGAACCTTAGAGACCCTTTACCCCTCCTGCCAGCAGGTCAGGCACTGATTGGAAATGTCCTGCCTGCCTCCCTGGCTCCCCCATCCTCGGGATGAACTTTGATCTCTCTAACTTCCCATTTAAGGTGTGAGGGCACAAAGCAGGTCCCTGGGGAGCTCCTGGATGGGGGAACTGAACTTGGAGGTGGGCTTCCCATAAGCAACTAGATGTCTCAGGGGTTCCAAGGAGTCCCAGGGAAGAAAACCGTTAGTGGAGATGATCTTAGAGAAACACAGGATTACGTTTTTTTTCTATTCTCTTTTGCATATACTAAGTTTTCTTCATGGAACACGAACCTCTTTCGTGTTTAATAACAAAATGAGTTCAAAAATCCACAACACTTTTTAAAGAGTTTATTGTATTTTTCAAATCAATAGAAATTCCCAAATCTTAGTACAAGCAATCTCTCTTTGGGAGTTGAGCCATAGGAGAGGATTTTAAAATATAAAGATATTTTATATATGAAGATGTTCCTTACAGTGTAGTTTTACCAAAGCCCAGTTCGAGGCCCGGCAGGGGTGGGGGCATGGTGGGGGCATTGTTTCTGAGTACTGTGTTGCATGACGCCCCTAGGAAAAACAGTCATTATTAGATTGCTGCTCTGAGAAGCAGTACAGCCAAGTGGCTAAGGATGTCCCCTTTGTAGCCAGACTTCCTGGTTGCAAAACCCACATCTGCCTCTTTCAGGCCACGTTGACTCCGGGCAAATTACTCAGCCCCTCTCTGCATCAGAATGGCCATAGTGATACTGAGTGGGGTTCATAGTAAAAGCCCTAGCACAGTGCTTAACACATAGTAAGTCCTATGTAAGGGTAAACTGGCCAGTTCCATCCGAATGCTTTTTTTTCCCCCCCTCTTGAACAGAACATGGAAACTTTAGGCTCACTAGTCCTATGTCTTTAAAATGAGTCTGTTTGGGGTATAGGCCACAGAAGGTGGAAGGACGGTAGGGCTGGGTGCAGGAGGCCTCGTGTTGAAGGTTCTGCCCCTAACCAGACTTGGGCTGAGTTTGGGGTGATGTTTTTCCCTCTTGGAAATACTGTTGTCGAGAATATGAGATAATGAACTATTTCTGCTCTGCCTTGCAGAATTGTCATGAATAATTGACAGGATAAAAACTCATTCACCCATAAAATGAAGGGATTGGACTTGAGAGATGATGGAGGGATTTCCTTATGAAGTCCAGCTATGGCCTTTATTGATTCCATGGATAGGCCATTGTGGGCAAGGTGCTGAGATTGATTAGTGATGTCTGCCACTGGGAAGACAGGGTGGTTGTGACTGCACTCGGATTTGCTACTCCTGAGCTTGATGGCTTCGTGGGTGGCTGGGTGGTTTGAAGGTTTATAAAGAATTGAGAAGTTGGCTGTCTAGTCCTGCAATGAAGAGATGAGTGCATCTGAGTCCATATTTTCCTCAGTGCATATATTAAGATATCTTAAAGCTCTGGTAACTGAATGAAGGTGGACCTGACATAATCCTTTACAGGCAGAAAGATTTTAACAGATTATAGCCCAGAAAGACTCAACAGATGCAGCTCTGTGTTAACTTCCGTTCCAGGACCATCCTGTTTTGCTTAATTTCGCTTTTTAAATATTATAATATTTGGTAAACATCTCTCCCCATTAATCTTTTTTCAAAACTTTCATTAGTCTCACACACATTCTACCAGATGAACACCAGAATCATTTTTAAAGGTGAAAATGGTGTTGTGATGGCAATTGCATTAAATGTATGCATTGAATTGAGTAGGAAGGACAGTCTCACCGTATTATGTTTTTCTGCCCAGTGAGGTGGTCTGTTTCTTCATTCCCATGTTCCCATGTGTGACCCACAGTAAAGTATTCCAGATAAGTTCTGGACGCTTGTTTTATTTTATTTTATTTTGTTTTTTAAGATTTTATTTATTTATTTGACAGAGATCACAAGTAGGCAGAGCAGCAGGCAGAGAGAGGAGGAAGCAGGCTCCCCACTGAGCAGAGAGCACCATGCGGGGCTTGATCCCAGGACTGTGAGATCATGAACTGAGCCAAATGCAGAGGCTTAACCCACTGAGCCACCCAGGCACCCCAAGTTCTGGATGCTTGTTTTAAAATGCATTCCTGAGCATTTGATATTTGATATTTTTGACTGTAGGTGGGATAATTTCCCTTATTGTGTATTTTGCCTAGTTAATTAAAGTATATAGGAAAGCTACTGGTTTTTATGTTGTGTGTTACTGTCTTCTTAATTCCAGTGTTCTGGGTTTTTAGAAAGATGGATAACATATGGAGATAATACTCATTTCCTTTCTTCTTTTATAGCCATTGTCCTTTTGTTCTTCTCTTACATGTCGACTAGGCCTTCTGGGCAGTTTGAATAATAGGGGTAATAGGTATTCTTGTATTATATTATTTCTTCTTTTAGTGGGAAGGATTCTAGCATTTTCTGATTAAGTATGAAGTTTTATTTTGGTTTCTGATACATATTCTTTATCATTAAGCATTTTCTGAGTTGCTCAGTGTTTGTTTTTATTTTTCAAGATGGAAGTGAGTGGTATGATTTAGGAGTGATTTTCACTCTTTTGTGTTTGAATTCTTCTGCAGAGGAGTGTGAATCATCCCCTCCCCCACTGTAAAACTATTTAATAATAAGAGGAAGTGAAAAGGATGAGGAATTTTAAACAAATACCTTTTCATTATGTACCCAGATGGCCATATGGTTTTCTTACTTTGATCTGTTGATGTGATAAGTTGTATTAATAGATTTTTTAATATTAAACCATCCTGGAAGGAACCCATTTTGTTCATGGTGTTTCATTATTTTAATACACCTCAGATCCATTTTGCAGTGTTCTGTGTCTATATTCCTTAGTAGGATTGTCCTGTGGTTTTATTTTTAGAGTGCTGTTTTTGTCATTTTTAAAGTGGGGATTATGCTAGTACAATGGGTTATAAATTGGGAGGCTTTCCATCATTTTCAGTGATCTGGAACAAGGTGGATAAATACATTGTAAACTGTGTACCTGTTGGTAGTAGCTGCTGAGATTGCTGTGTTGAGAAGGATTCTGAGGTCCTGTCATGTGTAAACAATTTAGTGTTTTGTAAGAGTGTAGGAAATGAGAGTTGAAGCATGCGTGCCAGATGTTTATTTGTAGTCCCTGCCAGGAATGATTTATATTGCTTGGGAATTATCTATCTTTTGAAAGTTTAAAAGGACTTGCCTTTAAAACTCTCTATCTTGTTATGTTTTGGGGGATGATGATTTTCCACATAATCCTTTCTTCAGTTTTATTTTGGCTTTTGCTCTTGTCGAAAATAGTTCTGGTCACTTATATTTTCTTAGAAACGGATCAAGCATTTGAACCCTATTTAGAATATAGAACCCTATTTAGAAATAGAAAATAACTTAAAAACATGTCTTCTGGTTGTATTTTTCTCGTCTGATTTTCTTTATTTTTTGGTTGAATTTTTCTTTATTTTTTGGTTGAATACAAATATCCAGGCCTATTTATTATTTTTATATTCATTTCCTAATACTTTGAAGGTATTTGTTAATTCTAACTATTTAAAACATTTCCACATTGTTATTATGTTTGTTAAATCGAGCTTTCTGCCTTCTTTAGATTTTTTTTTTTTTAATTTGAATCCTTAGCTCTTTATTTTTCTCTGTTTAGTTGTAAAAGTGTTCAATCAATGAATTTTCCTCTGAGTACATTTTTGGTCACATCCCATATAAGCCTACTGCAAATTGTTGTAACTCTTTTCTCTCCTAAATATTCCATAGTTTTTGTTTGGATGTTGTCTTTAGTCTATAAAATTTATTTAAAAATATAATTTAAATTTTTGTGTTTCCCTTTTTAAAAATTAGTCTTTATTTTTAGTTTATTGTGAGAGAATGTTGCCAATAATAGTTTTGCTCTTGGTGATTCTTAGAAAGTTTTGGTTTCCTTTTTTAAAATAATAGTTGGTGTAAATGTTTCATTTGCTTGCAGCATAAGCAATTTCCCCTTTGGGGTTTATTGTTGCTACCTATATGTGTATTTCTCAGTTCTGTATGTCATTGACATTAATCGCATTTTTTAGGTTCCCAATAGAGCCCTAATAATACTGTTTTTTTGATTTATTATTTCAAGAATTTGAGAATCTGTTAATGTCTTTCAATAATATAATGTTTCTTTTGGTTTTACCATTGATTCATTTTAGTTTACTTTATATATTTTATTGCTGGGGTAGTTAACAGAAATAGATACCTGCCTGCCAGCATTTTATTATGGGGTGGCCTCCTTGACCCGTTCTTTGCTTCCTGCTTTCAGTTGTAGTTTCCCTAATTTTTGTAAAACATTTCACGATTTCACCTATAAGTGATTTTTCTAAAGCACTTTCTGTTTTCTGTTTTTGGAATTTACCTGGTATAATTCTACGTTTAACTTTTTATTTTACTGTCCACTTTTAACCTTTCTGTGCCCTTCAAAAAAAAAAAATCACTGTCTTTCTTTCAGATAGCCTGTAGTTTTTTATATTTAAAAACTCAGAGTCTGAGTGTCTCTGTCATGAAATATGGAGCTTACCCCCAGTTATATTTATTATAATACCTAATGTGGTTTTTTTAAACTTCTTTCATCTAATTATAGTTTTCTTTTTTCTAAGTACTTATATAAGAAGGTATTTTTGATGCTTTCTCCTGTAAATGGCAGCTTGGATGAATAGAGCATTTTTGGGTTATGTATTTTATCACTCAGTACCCTGTAGATGTGCTGTAGTCTGAGGTGGTTAATACTGGGTAATGCAGAGGCCACATGAGATTTTATTGGGATGGCTGATTCCCCCGTCCTCCCACTGTCGGCCTTCCTTAATGTCCGTAGCATTCTTTCTTCCCCTTGAAATTCAAGGGGTATTCCAAGCAGTGTCCAGGTTTTAGTGCCTTTTCATTAGTTTGCTAAGGTGTAGGGAATGTACTTTGTCTACAGATTAAACTTTTTTTAAAAAGGATTTTTATTTATTTATTTGACAGAGATCACAAGTAGGCAGAGAGGCAGGCAGAGAGAGAGAGAGGAAGGGAAGCAGGCCCCCTGATGAGCAGACAGCCCTCTGGGGGGCTCTATCCCAGGACCCTGAGATCATGGCCTGAGCTGAAGGCAGATGCTTAAACCACTGAGTCACCCAGGTGCCCCACAGGTTAAGCTCTTAAGAATAAGAACATTTTTATTGCATGTGTCCCTCTGGGGTCATTTCTCTTCAGAATGGGGAGTTACCGTATATATCTGTATATATGCAATATATGTATTATCTCTTGTGTTGATTTGTGCCCCCCCCCTTTTTTTTAAAAAGATTGCATTTATTTATTTGAGAAAGAGAGCACAAGCAGGTGGAGGGGCAGAGGGAGAGGGAGAAGCAGGCTCCCCGCTGAGCAGGACGCCCTATCCCAGGACCCTGGGATCATGACCTGAGCCAGAAGGCAGCTGCTTAACCTCCTGAGCCACCCAGGCACCCCGAGCCTCTCTTTCTTTCTTTGGAGGTTTGAAGGTGCTTCTCAGGTGTCTCCTTTGCACGACTTACCTCTCTTTTCTGCGCTGGCAGTTCTGCCTGTCACCACTCCTGGTACGGGTTATGATTCCATGCCTTTACTTGGTTCCTGGCACTCACTCCTGAATTCCTTGAGCTTTCTCTTCATTTGACTCTGTTCTTGTTTTCTTGAGTTTTGTTGAGAGCGCAAAGGAGAATTTGTCTCAAATTTATTTTAGCTTTCTAGAGTAAAACTGTTTTTAACGTGTTCCTTCTCCGAATCTTGAGTAGGAGGATGCTTGTTCCCTTTTTTTGTCACATAGTTTTGTTCCATTTGCGCCCCCCCCCCTTCACTACATTTATTCCTTCTAAATAAGGAAGGGGTATGACATGGAATGGGGTACACCCTACAGTGGGACCAGTACCTGCTGCCTCCTCGGGTCTTGGGAGGAAAGGGGAGGGCCACCTATCATAAGTGATGGGCGGGCGATGAAGCCCCCTGAGGTTGGGGAGGGGCGGGGCTGGGACTGTAGGTTTTCTGAGTCTGGTTTCCATGATTTGGTTTAGTAAGGCCACACTGTGAAGGGCCCAGTGGTCTGTGCCCAGAGTCTTTCTTGATGGGGTCAGGGTTGAGTCAGAAAGTGGAAGAAGATAAGCCACCCCTGGGATGTCTGGGGTTCCACAGATGGCAGTCCCTGTAGGTCCCGTTCCCCCCGGGGTCCCCTGCCAAGTTTGGTTTTCATCGTACCAGTTCTGTGTTAGCATCTCAGGGAGGGCAGCTGCGAGAGGGTTCAGCGTGATGCCCTCGATGTGTCCTCCCTCCCTCCCCTGGGGCAGAAATCCCTCGGTGGGTGGCCTGTGTGTGAAATCCCCTCCTAGATTTCAGGACCTCCTCTTTTTTTTTTTTTTTTTAAACGCTTTTTAATTTTTATTTTATTTTAAGATCTTATTTATTTATTTGACAGACAGAGATCACAAGTAGGCAGAGAAGCAGGCAGAGGCGGGTGGCGGGAAGCAGGCTCCCTGCTCAGCGGAGAGGGAGTCGATCCCAGGACCCTGATACCATGACCCGAGCCGAAGGCAGAGGCCTAACCCATTGAGCCACCCAAGCACCCCCTTTTTAAGTTTTTTAATTATGTTAAAATAGAGCATATAGCATAAAATGGATCACCGTCAAATGTGCGGTTCAAGTGTGTTAAGTGCGCGTGCATTACTCTGCTACCCGTGTGCAGACTTGTTCATCTGGGAAACTCGCCCTGAAGAGCTCCTCCTCCCCCCGGCCCTGGGCCACCGCTGTGCTGCTTTCTCTCTGTGAACTTGACTCCCGGAAGTAGCACCTACGAGTGGAATCGTACTGTTCTCTTTCTGTGGCTGGCTTATGTCACTCAGCAGAGTGTCCTCGGGGCTCTTCTGTGTCACAGGACATGGAATCTCCTTCCTTCCTGAGGCCATATTGCATTCCGCTGTATGCACTTGTGTGTTTTGTTATCTGTTCATCCATCGGTGGACGCTTGGGCGGCTTCTCCTTCTTCGTTGTCACGAATAATGCTTCTTGGAGTCTGGGTCTACCAGCATCTCTGCCAGATCCCACTTTGGAACGGGTCTTTTGGGTCTATCCCGCGTGGTGGCATTGCTGGATCACACAGTGGATTGCGTTGTTCAGTTTTTTGAGAAGCCACCATAACTGTGTTCTCCTATTAGGACAAGTGTGGGAAGTTCCAGAAGTGTGCCGAGTGAACAGTTGCACAGCGCCCACCACATCCCGTGATCTAGCTTCAGCAGCCATCAACGTGTTGCCATTCCCTTACTGCCTAGACCTCCACCTGCTCTGCTCATTCAGTGATGGTGCTGGTGATGGTAGTTTTTTGAAGATTTTATTTATTTGAGAGAGAGAAAGAGAGCACGAGTGTGTGAGTGTGAGTGGGGGGAGGAGCAGGGAGAGGGACAAGCGGACTACATACCCAGCGCTTGATCCCATGACCTTGAGACGATGACCTGAGTACTGAAATCCAGGGTTTGACGATTAACCCGATGAGCCACCCAGGAGTCCTGGTTACTACATTATTACAACTGTTTCAGGAAAACCTCATATAAGTAAAATGGAGAGTCATAGCTGAATGTTTGGATAAATGGACGCATGTAACTCACACCCCAGGGGCCACATGGAACATTTCCAGCACCCACAGTGTTTCCTTGGGTTCACTGTCAGTTGCCACCTTCTTCCCCAGAGGCCATGGCTGTGCTGATTATCTTCACATTAGACTGGTTTACCTGCTCTAGACTTTTATATAAATAGTACCTTCTATTTCTGTACTCCCTTAGTCAGTCTCTGGGAGTGGGAGGAGAGGAGGCATTGGTGGTTCCTGTACCCTCTGCCACATAGGACTTTCCTCTTTCACCCGTTTGCAGGTCTGGGGTTCACTGTCAGATTCGCCAACCACTGCCTTTGGTCTTCGTTTTCATTCTGTTCTGCTTGTGTTATAAATGAGGAACCGAGTGGAAAAGCTCCAGCATTTCCCCAACATTCAAAACTCCGTGTATTGAACCCCTCCTTTCTGTTACAAAAATGGTTATTCATACATTAAAATTTTGAAATCTAGAGAATTAGGGGGAAATAAATCCATCATTTTGCCATTTTATAATGACGGTCCACATTTCTCTGTTGCCTTTTTTCTAGGTGTCTTTCTCTCCTTTGTGTAATACAGCGATCATCTCGGCGCCTACAGTTTTATATCCTGCCTTTCTCATTTAGCATTGAAACGTTGGTGTTTATTTCTCGCTCACCCCAGGGATGTCTGGTGGTCATGTTTTATTGGCTCCGCAGTAGCTGTAGTGGGGGTTGTGATTTGAACATTGATGCTGTGCCTTCCACTGTTCTGAGTCTTGTTAAGTTACTAAGTCCTCACAACGTAGCTGTGAGGCATGTACTGTTACTCCCATTTTACAGGTGGAGAAATTGAGGCTGAGTGAAGTAAGTCCCACATGTGGCGACTAGGGAAGTCCGGAACCAAACCCAGGCATTCCGATGCCCATCCTCAGCACTTGTTGTGAAGCTGGGACCCGAGCTAGAACTCTCTCGCCTCTTTCTGGAGGTCCTTTGTTCCACTTGGCGGGGTCCTGCCTTGTCTCCAGTTCTGCCTCACGGTAGAGTCCCCCCTCTTTTGCGAGACTTCTGGGTTTCTTTGCATTCTCATTATCTGCCATTCTTCCAGCAGCCCCAAGTCCCCTGGCCTCTCTGGGCCTCAGTTTGTGCATCTTTAAAATGGGTCTCACCTTTCTCCTACTCCTCTCTGGTCTGTCGCTTCAGCCCTTCTCTCCCGGACTTGGCCAGCCCAGCGCTTTCCCAGACACTCGCAGGGAACTGTACTCGCGGCTGAGCTAGCATCTGCTTCCCCATCTGGTCCCAACTTTTTCCTTAATTACCCACTGAATTGGCTCTAACAAAATGCTGACAACTTGAATGAGACATTAGCTGATACATCAGCGCCCGTGCCAGGGCTTCACGGGCTTTTCTGGGACGTGAGAAACTCAGGCCCAGCAAAGTCCCTCGTTCCCTGGCCGGAGTCCCCATCCCGGCCAAGGGGCAGGCCGAGCCGGGGTACGGGGTTCTCATGGGGTCTTGCTGCTCACAAATGCCACCTTCTCAGGCCTCATGCCAGGCATCATGTCGTCTCTTCATGGCTGGGTTGCGGACTTGGGAGCAGGTTTGGTCTTCTCTCCTGCACCTCCCTTGGTCTCTAACTTTTCGTGTCTTTTGTTCCAGATACCATTCTTCAGATATTTTTGTGTTGTTTCCTTTCTTCATGTTCCCAGCTGGTCTGAAGACAGTGGGACTGAGCGTGGCTGCAGCGGGAAGGGGTTGGCCTGGGTTTTCTTGGCTGCGAGGTGGCTCCTGTGTACCTTCTTGGGCCTGTTATGTACCTCCATAAAGGGGGTCTGGTAAGGTGTAATATAGACTCTAATTCTAATTTCCTGAATTCTGAGAAAAGGCTGAGCTTCCATTACCTCATCGTAAGTGGGGTAGGTCGAGTCAGAGGCTGCCTAGTCTTCAGCCTAGGCTCTGGAGGCGGCCGTTCTGGATTCCAGTCTTGCCTCTGCTGCTTCCTCTCTGTGTGACCTAGGGCAAATTGCTAAACCCGTCTGTTTCCTCTTTATATGTTGGAAATCCGAGAACCTGATGAGAGAGTTACTAGTGAAGTGTAAATGAGTTAATACACGTAAAGCATCCGGCACCTGGTCACAATGTCACCTGTTGTCCCCAACCCCTTCTCTTCCAATCTTCTGTGCAGTAGGTTAAGTTAACATACTCAGTTTTAGGTGCAGGGTCCTCTTTGGTGCATTGCAGTCCCTCCTTGATTTACTTAGTTATTTATTTTTATCCCCATCTCCTCTCCTGGCTCTGTTCCTCTGCTGTCTCCAATATTCTATTTATTTAACATGCATCTTTTTGTGTATGTGTGTTCTTGCAAAACGTGTGCTCTTGTTTTGTATACATGTATAAAAAGTGTCCATCAGTGCCATAGTGTCCAGATCTCTTTCTCTTGCTCACTTTTGACCCTCAGCTCTAAGGGTTTGAGCTCCATAATGTTACTGGATGGATTTTGCCTCCCACCTCTCAGTGATGGATAACCAGGCCTCAATGTCCCGCAGCCCAAGTAAAGCTGCTGCTAGCATCCTTATACATGCCCCCAGGTGGACCTCCATGAGACCTTTGTTATGATGTGTACCCTGCTGTGGAATTTGAGACAGAATGACATCGAGGATATTTGAAAGAAGCAAAAGGAATAGATGTTTTCATGCCCCAAATTTAAGTAAATCATAAATAGTGCTTAGCCAAGAAGTTGACTGTCTCTTGGGCTTGCCTTGAATTCTCAGCTAAGGACCTCTTTTCTTTTCTTTCTTTCTTTCTTTCTTTGTTTTTTTTTTTTTTCTTTGTACTTTCAACTTGAAATCACATGAATAGCCGGTCTTTGAAAACAATTCAGGTGACCCAGAAGTAAGTAGTATAAAAAACCAAATGGAGAGAGCCCCTTGGCATTGCTCCCCATCTTCCTCTAAGCCTCCGGTCCAGTAGATAGGCACTCTGGTGACAGTGGAGTGTGTCGTGCTAGGTCTTTTCTTACGCACTTCCTGGCGCAAGTGTGAACCATTCATACCGTTTTACAGCTTAGCTTTGCTCACTTAGTAGGATGTCATAGGGCTGTGCATTTCATGTTAGCCCCAGTAGACGTGCTTCAGTTTTTAATCAGTGTTCCCTGTTCCATTTTAAGGATCTGCTGTAGTGTGGCGCCTGGGTGGTTCAGTGGTTAAGCATCTGCCTTCAGCTCAGGTCATGATTCCAGGGTCCTGGGATCCAGCCCTGCGTTGGGCTCCCTGCTCAGTGGGGAGCCTCTTTCTCCCTCTGCCCTTCCCCCTGCTTGTGCTCTTTCATTCTGTCACATAAATAAAGGAAATCTTAAAAACAAAAAACAAAAAAATGATCTTCCTTAGTTTATGTCACTAGTCCCCTTCTGGGTATTTTGGGTGTTGCCAGATTTCTGGGTGTTACAGTCAGAGAATCAGCACTTGTGGTGTTCTGCTGGTGCTGAATTCCTTTAGGTTTTGCACTTCTTTATTTTTGACAAATACTTTTGCTACCTCTCAAATTCTGGGTTGATGGGTGTACTTCCTCCCCCCTCCCCCCGCCCCCTTTCAGGACTTTAAAGATGTTGCTCTGCTGTCTTCTGTTTTAATGTTTTTGGTGAGGAGGTGGCTGTAATTCTTACTTTGTTCCTCTGTATGTTAATGTCTTCTTAAAATTTCTGACAACTTTTTAGTTGTTCTTTTTATCTCTGGTTTTAATCGGTTTGATTGTGATGTGCTCGAGAGTGGTATTTTTTTGTGTGTTTGTTCTACTTGGCATTCATTGAGCTCTGGGTTCTGTGGGTTTATAGTTTGCACCAGATTAGAAACTTTTGGCCATTATTTTTCAGATAACCTTTTCTCCTCGCCCTCACTCCTCTTTCTTCAGAACTTCAGCTGCATATATATATTAGGCCTTTTGACGTCATCCCACAGCTCATGGAAGCCCAGTTTATTTTCATCTGTCTTTTTTCTCTGTGTTTCATTAAGAGTTTCTGTTGCTGTGTCTTCAGGTTCATGAGTCTTTTCTTTCTCAGTATCTAATCTGTTCTTCATCCCAGGCATTGTATTTTTCATCTCTGGTGGTTTGATATGGGTCTTTTATATGTTGCCTGTGTCTCTTTCTCACATGCTCCTGTTTTTCCTCCCTTCTTGACTTTAGGTACATTTATGATAGCTCTTTTAATGTCCTTTGAGTCTATCATCTATATAATTTCTGGGTCTCTTCCTATTAAAGTGTTTTCCCGCTTCTTTTATACATAGGAATTTTTGAGTGGCAGATACTGTGAATTTTGTGTTGATCAGTGCTGGATGTTTTAGTATTCCTTTAAATATTTTTGTGCTTTATTCTGTTACTGCGGTCATCCTTGTTTCCTAATTGTTGCCACAACAATGACATACATAATGGCTGAAAAACGTGAATTTATTATCTTATAATTCTGGAGATTGGATTTTACTGGGCTCAAGGTGTAGGCGGGGCTGCATTCCTTCTGGAAACTCTAGGGGAGGATCTGTTTCCTTTTCTAGCTTCTAGAGGTGATATGAATTCCCTGGGGTGTGACTCCCTCTTTCCATCTTCAAAGTCAGCAGTGTTGGGCACAGTCCTTCTCCTCCTGCCTTGTCTCTGGTTCTGTCTTCTTCTTGTCTGGTTCTCGTCTCTGGTTCTGACCCTTACACTGCACCCATCCCTGTAATCCAGGATCATCTCCCCATCTCAAGGTCATCTGATTAGCAAGCTTCATTCCATTTGCCTGGATCCTAACATACCCACCGGTGCCGGGGATTTGGTTGTGGAGATCTTGGTGGGGTTGTTCTGCTAGCAGAATAGCTAAATCTACAGATTGTGGAATAGAGCAGGGTTTGTTACAGTGTAGCCCGTTGGGCAAGTCTGGCCTGCCACCTGTTTTGGTAAAGAAAAGTTTATTGGAACACAGCTATGCTCATTCCCTTATGTCTTGTCTGTGACTGCTTTCATTCCACAGTGACCCATAGAGCCTAAAATACTGACTGTTTGGCCCTGGTCTAGAGCTAATCTTTTCCTCCTGAGTATTCAACCCGATGCCATTAGTTATTATCTTTCCCCATTCATTGTTAAGAGTTTCTGTTGTTGGAAACTCTTTGGCTCTTGGAAATGTGAACTGTTAGTTCTGTGTGAGCTCTGAGATTTGCCCTACTGGGTTGTTTCTGGTGATTCTTGGCCAGCATCAGGTGGTTTCCTTAGGCTCATGTGCTGATTCCTAAGAAAGCCACTGAAGAATTTGAGTGTGGTCTCTGGGCACCTCTGTGTTCTCTGACTCTGCCCTCCATATTGCTGCTTCTTCACCCTCCGTAGTTCTAAATCGTGCCCTAACTCAAGGGAAGTCCCCTGAAGTCTGCTTGGGGTCCCCCTCCCTGCACTACCACCTAGACATGCTCCAGGTCGTCTGTTGGGACAGTTGTGGGACCCGCCTTGTTTGCTTTTCCTCTCAGGAGTCTCTTGCCACTGCCCCTTGCCCAGTGGTTGGAGATCCTTATTTTGTATGTTTTGTCCAGTTTCTTGGTGGTTTGAGGTGGGGGGTAAATCTGGTCCCTCTTGCTCTTTCATCACTAGAAGCCACTTACGTCAATATTATTTTGCATTTATGAGGGTACTTTTGGAAGATGGCATGTTGGAAGAGGCTTCTTGGGGTCAGAGATCCTACATTTTAACGATACTGTCAAATTGGCCTTTGTAAGGGCTGTGCCATTGTGCTTCTGAGAGTCTCATTCTAATAAGCAGGGGTTGTGGGGGTAGATGATGATAGGAAATCACTTTGAGCGCTGTAAAGAGTTGGCAACGGGCCAAGGGTTATGGCTCTTAAGAAAGGGCTTCTCCTAGCTGTTCCTCTTTTGACTTGGGTCTCTGATGACCATTTTGCTCTGCCAAGCTATTCTCAGGCTGGGCCCTGTAGGACTAATATTTTTTCCTTAGCAAGCAGGGTTGCCTGGGGGAGAATCTTCTGTTAGGCTACTGCTTTCTTTCCTGACATCTGTTTAGCACCTGCGGATGCTAAATAACATCGTCCCAAGTGCTACGTGTAGTCACTGTGATACAGTTTAATTCTCTGCCACAACCCGTGGGAGCTTGGCATGAAATGGAAACAGAGAGGTGGGGTGTTTCGCCCAGAATCGCACAGCTGATTCCCAGCGAAACGAAGATTCTTTCTGCCTTTAAACCAAATCTGCCGGTTCATATAGCAGACCATCCATTTTAGTCACGACCCCTTAGGCTGCACGAGACAGAAACTCATCTCAAACTTGCTTAAGCCCAAAGGGACATTTCCTGTTCTGCCTCCTGAAGAGTTCAGGGCTGGACCCAGCTACTTCGAAGAGGTTATTAGAAACGGCACTGCTCTCCATGTCTCTGCTCCTCTTTCCTGGTGTTGACTTAGACTTAATGCAAGTCCTCCCTGGGTGATGGCAGAAATGGCGGCAGCATCTCCAGGCGGATTTTGGACCCCAGTGGAAAGGGAGCACCTGTTTCCTAAGGATTTCAACCAAAAAGGCCCAGGAAAGGCTCCCATGGGCCTGTCGTGGGTTACAGTTTCATCCCGGAGCCAGTCTTGGTGCCAAGAGAGTGTGTGCTTCGTACTGGGTAGATGTGGGTCATTTAAGACTCTGCCTGGAGTTGGGGCCTGGGGATAGCCCATTGAAACCACTCAGATTGTGGGTTCTGAAGAGGCAACCCGTGAAGTGCCCATATTTCCTGTTTGACCTTGGTTCCACAGTGGCATTCTGTCCTCCCAGGTTCTGGCCATCAGCGGTTTCCTCTTATCATCTCTGGCAGGTGAGGCCTCCTGCCCATCACTCTCTCCACAGGGATGGACTCACCCAGAACCGGACCATGTTGAGACGGAGCAGATTGGGGGGAGTAACCGGGCTCTGGTTTTCTAGTGCCCAAGCCCCAGTTCTTTAGTCCAAAGGTGGGGATGAGCAGTCTCGGGGAGTTTTAAGGCTGGGAGAGCATAAGAAGAGAGAGAGAGAGAGAGAGTGTGTGTGTGTGTGTTGCATGTCAAGAGAGAAACCCACAATGCTGTGCCCATTCCACTTCTGAGGCCACTTACTGAATAAGAGGCCCCACAAAGTTATGCTTTACCCAGTCATTGGCACTGAGAAATAAAGGCCCAGCAACATGGCTGGGGGACACCCCAAGCCCATCTTCATCATTAGTAGAGAACACTCCTCCGAGGGAGGTCCAGGACCTCTGGCAACGGGCAGCTGGCAGGTTCAGTCCCCGTCATCAGACCTGCTGGTTCGGAGTCTGGGGACGGGCAGGTTGTGAGTTCAAGCCCACCAGCTGCGCCAGCAGTGCTGACAACACGCCGCCTGCTGAGAGCCTCACTTGGGGGACCGCCCTTGAACTAACTGAGTTTTCCTTGGTAGGTCTTTCTTTTCTTTTTTTTTTTTAAAGATTTTATTTATTTATTTGACAGACAGAGATCACAAGTAGGCCGAGAGGCAGGCAGAGAGAGAGAGAGGGAAGCAGGCTTCCTGCGGAGCAGGGAGCCCGATGCGGGGCTCGATCCCAGGACCCTGAGATCATGACCCGAGCCGAAGGCAGCAGCCCAAACCACTGAGCCACCCAGGCGCCCCCCTTGGTAGGTCTTTCTTTAAGGGATTCTCCTTTCTCCTGATGGGACTGTTTAATGAGTTTATCCAGTTTTCAGGATTTCCCTCCTTCAGATTCAAATTGCTCCTTCCAGAGTAAAGGGGGTGTCTCCATTTGAACTTGGGGGCCATCTGGCACTTTCCTTGTCTCAAGATGTACCTTGGAAATAGCCTGAAAAGAAAGGCTAACTCACAGTGTGCCTACATGTCTTTACTAAGAAACAGTGGTTATGCCAGTGATGTGTCATAGTTGGTCATGAGAGTTGGGAGGTGCCGACGTGCCAGAGAAATGGAGCCTTTTGGCTTGGAAAAGCTTTTGAGTACTAGGACACCACATTTCATCTGTTGATAAGTCAAGACCCTAAAACTTTGGAGTGAAAAAACATGATTTTCACCTGCTACGAGATTTCAAAAAAAAAATCTTCCTAGGCAAAGAACTCTTTTATAAATGAAGTCTTATATAGGAACCCAGTATATTGAATAGGTAAAAGCAATTTTTCTAATCAGGGAGAGGGAGGGCCACGTTATGACTTTTGTGGGCCGTAGGCACTTTTGCCTTTGTGGGCTCCTTCCTCCATAAAAAATATTAAAAATTATGTCTTATGACCGCATTGGTATAAAGATGAGTGTATTAATATTATATGTTCAACATTTTCTCTGACCTCAGAGTTCAGTTTCTTTATTCTGATTTTAGAAGAAATTAAAGTATTTTTGTGGGCCCTTGAATGTCTGTGGGCCTGGGCGCTGGGACTCCTCTGTGTGACAGGGAGGTTGGTCGTGAAGGAACGGGTCCCACTTGCCTGGCCACTCGTGGGCTGCCCCAGAGGCAGGCTGGAGGAGGGGAACCTAGTTTGAGATTTTATTTATTTATTTGTCAGAGAGAGAAAGAGCACAAGTAGGGGGAATGGCAGGCAGAGGGAGAAGCAGGCTCCCTGCTGAGCAGGAAGCCCGATGTGGGACTCCATCCCAGAACCCCGGCGAACTAAGTTTGAAGACCTTGTTGAGACTCCTCTCCTGGATCTTACCAGACACTGGCCTGCCTCTTCGGGCAAGAATCAAAAGGTAATCCCATTAAGGGGGGAATGTCAGAGTCATTCTCTTCCTCCCCGCCAAATGCAGGCTTTGTTCTTCAGTTTCTTAAGCATCATTCCTGCCACGTGGTCATCTCTCTGGGCTCTGCTTGAACTCCTCTAGGGATGGGGAACTCACTATCCAGTGTTAGTTCTCTTTTCTGGTCCACTTCTGTAAGATTTCATGGTACCCAGCGAGCCTGTGGGTCAGTTGCCGTTTATCCGCCTGAGAGTGGGCCTGGCCCCTGCTGAGCTGGGCTAGGAGTCAAGGAGTGTGGGGCTCGAAGTGCAGCACCGCCCCTCGGCTGCTCTGTGACAGCACAGGGACACTCTGGTCTCTGACTTTGAGGTCCTGCATTTGGCAAAGGAGCCAGTCGGCTGTGATGGTCCTCTCACATGTTGCTGTGTGTGATGTGAACAGGACACTGAGGTATGTCCTGGGCAGGTGGTGCCCACAACCCGGGGTAGAGAGCTTATTGGCTCTTGCTTGGAGGTCAGGTGCCAGGAGCCCTGTGCGCCCTGTTCCCCCACCTGGGCCTAGTTCTGCCTTGATAGCAGGTATGGAGAAAATGTGGGGGTGATGAAGGAGAATGCCCAGTTGGCTCAGGGTGATCCCGCAGCCCTTGTCCCCCATTCAGCGGCTCATGGACTTCTCGCGAGACTAGGTGAACTTGGCTGTCTCATAGCCCCGTGGGCAGCTGCTCAGTGCCCTCGTGGTGCTGTGTGCTGTCACACTCCAGCTGGTAACGTGCTTTTCTGCCAAGGGCTTGCTTGGGGACCTTACCACCGCCCCCCTGCTGCCTCTTGTCTCTGCCATACTAAGTGGCAGTCCTAGACCCACCCAGGATTGCCCAGCGCTGCCTTGCGGCATGTCGTCTTCCTGCTGGGCACAGGTGTGATGATGGCTTTCCAGGCCGCAAACCAGAGAGGCTGGGGGGTGGGTCCCCATCACGGCTGCTGAGTGGGGTAGTGTCCTGCCCAACCAGCTTCCGGTCCACGGCTGGTGTTTGCTCACCTGGCTTCTGCTCTCTGCTTTCTAACTATCGATTCCTGCTGTGGCCACTTACCACGAGCCAGCTGGAGCGGACCCGCCGCCCCATTGCCAGCTTCAGGGATTCCGACGTTTCTGGAAACAGTGGCTTTCTGCCGGCCTGATGAGCGTGTCTTGCCAGGGGTGCACAGGAGAAAGTGGGAGTGCGTGCCGGGCTGGACGGGACATCCTCGTGGGCGCAGATGAATTTTCCTTTCCCTCGAGTCTGGCTCTTCAGGGTTATTTTCTCTCTCACCATTATGTTTTAACTTAAATACTACCATTATATGCCGTTTCGTAGAGTGGTTTATGGGGACCCCACTTCTCTCGGTCCATCTGTCTGTCCTCTCTCCGTCCATCTGTCCGTCCTCCCTCCCTTCACACCCACCGTGCGCACGGCCACTGCTGTCCCAGCCGCCAAGAGCTCAGGCTGGCGGGAGGGACCAGGCCAAATGCTGAGCGAATTTCAAGTCGCTGTGCCACCTTCTGCCTTCCCAGCAGTGTCTTCTCACAGAATCTTTGTTTTGTGTGCAACAGCTTGTTTTACTTCATTATTTAAAGTAGCAAATGCTCTTTATAGGAAAAGTTGGAAAATACAGAAAAGTATGAGGAAGGAAGAAAACTACCTGTAGATCCCTAGCTCACCCCTAGGACATTCTGATCCTTTTCCTTCTAATTATTCTGTGTGTGTGTCTTTTTTTTTTTTTTTTTTTTTTTTTAAAGATTTTATTTATTTATTTGACAGACAGAGATCACAAGCAGGCAGAGAGGCAGGCGGAGAGAGAGAGGAGGAAGCAGGCTCCCTGCTGAGCAGAGAGCCCGATGCGGGACTCGATCCCAGGACCCCGAGATCATGACCTGAGCCGAAGGCAGTGGCTTAACCCACTGAGCCACCCAGGCGCCCCTCTGTGTGTGTGTCTTAACCAATACGTGCAATCGCTAGAATTCTCTCCTGCTTAAAGGAAGAAAAAAAAACTTGACGTTCTGAGATTGGCGTTTCCCAGCTGTCTTGTAAACCCTGCGGTTTTGGCTGTGTGGTGTTCCGTGAAGAGGCCAGTATTCTGGTTTACCCCCGTTCGGGGGATATTTTGCAGTTTTGGTTTCTCTCATTAGAAATAATGCTGTGAAGAGGATCTTGACAGTGAATTGGTTTTCCTGTTTTGGATGGTTTCCCAGACGACTTCTCCCAGAATCTCAGGGATCACCCAGACTGCTTCTCTACCGTAGTGTGTGCCTGGAGGGCGAGCACAGCTCTCTGCACCCCCCCACCCCCACCCTGATTCAGTGGCTGCGGTGGTGCCCCGAGTCTGCATTCTGACTCCCTTTCCAGGGCCGGCTGCTGCTGCTGAGGTCGGGGCACACTTGGAGGGACATCAGCCAGCCTCTCCGTTATGGGGAGGGAAGTTGAGGATAAGGAGACGGGGGACGGGGGAGCCACGGCCTGGGCCAGGTCCGTGGACGGTTCCCACGCTGGGGTACTGCTATCCCCTTCCCTTGCTGCCCCCGTGACCTGCACTCACCCACCCAAGGGGGCCTCCCCTGTTTAATTGTTCCAGTGAGCTCGGTGGTTGGCTTACAGGTGGGCCCTGGGGTGAGAGCCGCTTTAGGAACGAAGCAGTGAAGTCTGCAGTGAGTTGTGAGAGCGAGTGACAGCCTTTCTAGGATGCAAGGGGTTAAGCAGGCGGCTGGCACAGCCTCCCCCGAGCCAAAGGGGGAACTCAGGAGTAAGTCCTGACTGCCTAATTAATTCAATTAAACTACTTCATAAGCTCTGCTGGTGTCAGTAAATTGTTAAAGTCTATTAAAAACCCAGTGGAACGTGGTGAAGGTTTGGGGGTGCTGCGTTGCCTTCCTAGAGTTTTCCCCTCGTTCCCTCTCCACCTCGGGGAGTGGGGGCCCCAAAGGAGAGACCGATGTGCAGTCCGGTGCCCCTGCCAATCTGCTGCCTTTGCTGAGGCAGGTCGCAGTACCCTTGGGCCTCAGTTTCCCCATCTGTTCAGTTGAATACTCCTTTGGCCCCTGAGTTACTAGGATTCTCTAGTCCCTTCTGGTCAAGGGCAGCTGTTCTGCAGACGCCCTTACTGGTGTCTGCCTTTCCTTCACAGCAAGTTCATTTGGGCAGTTTCTTGAGGCAGCTGTGAGGACAAGTGAGCCGAAGGGGAGGTGCGAGCTCTGGAGATGGGAGTGAGCTTAGCCCATGATACGTAATAGCCGTGTGCCTTTTCGTGCACCCAGCTCCTCGCAGCTGTGTGATGGCCCCTGCTTTTATAGGGGAGGGTACTACGGCTCCCGGGCTCAGAGCCGGCTACCTGCAGGTAACCGGAGATGTCGAATTCAGGGCTGCCAGGCCCCATAGTCCTGTGGTTGACTGTTTTCTTCTGCAGATGTCTTTCTTTATTTTTAAAAAGATTTCATTTACTTATTCATGAGAGATGAGAGAGAGAGAGAGAGGCAGAGGGAGAAGCAGGCTCCCAGCGGAGCAGGGAGCCTGATGTGGGGCTCGATACCAGGACGCTGGGATCATGACCCGAGCCGAGGGCAGCCACTGAACAGACTGAGGCCCCCAGACGGCCCTGCAGATGTCTTTGAAACAAAGGGGCACCCCCGGGCTGAGCTCTGCAGCACGCAGCATTGCAGTCTTGGAAAAGAAAACACCAGACATACTCCTTCTCTCTCTCTGGCCACAATCCAGCCGTGTGAAACCCGAAAGAGATCCCGGTCCCCGGAGGTACGTAAGCGTTAGTTTGTGATGAGAAGCAGGTGGGGACGCCAGTAGGAATCGCTCTCCTCAGCACGTGGACACTGGGGTTCCCATCTTACGCCATACCGCCTCCAGTTCAGCCCAGCCAGTAGGCCCGTCTGGGTTCGAGAGCAGCTTGAGTCATTAATCAGCTGTGGCTCCTAGGCATGTCCCTTGCTGTCCTGCAAGGGACGCTCGTTCGCTTTGTCTCTCGTCGAAAGGCAGCTGAGGCAGCGTGCTTGGTGGGCAGAAGGGAGCGAGGCCTTGAGTTTAGCAGCGGACCTGTGAGCAGATCATACTCCGTCTGAGACCTCTATAGTGGCCACTAGACCTTTACAGGCTCGGGAAAGTCCCTCCTTAAAGAGGGGAGATTAATTTGTTTACCACCCCCCCCCCACCAGCCGTTCCTTCCCTCTCTAAGCACATCTTTTGTTTAATGACCTGCTGGCTAAGGGGAAAAGATGGGAGCGCTGGACTGTGCCCCTGGGGGAGAGGTGCCCTTTAACGTGGTTGCTTTCTGCCATGCGAACACCCTGTCTGGAAGGAAATCGGGGAAATTGTCCCTTAGCAAGGTTGGCGACTACATCCCCAAAGTCGAAGTTTCTTCAACCTAAGTCCAAGTTCATTCTGGGATCTGGGAGGTCTGCCAAATTCCGGGAGCCTCTCTTGCTTCCAGGAGCCCTCTGTAGCCAGGTCCTCAAGGTAGGGCATATACCCTACCTGGGGGTCCTCCCCTGGTGAGCCCTTTAGTAGTAGAACTTGGAGCCGGGGAGATCCAAGGGACCCCTGGTACGGCTTGGGAGCCGCCTCAGGGAGTGCTCCAAAATCCCAGTAATTCCGAGCTGCCGGTTTCAGAATGTGTGAACTGCAGCTGACCTTTTCAAAGCAGGGTTTGCGAAGAGAAACGCTCTTGTAAACAAGGTCTTCCAAACAAGGTCTTTCGGGGTGGGGAGGGGTTGGGGAGGGGGTGGTGAAGGTGTGTAAGGAGTCCTCTGTTTTTAATTCTTTTTTTGAAAGCTCCTCTTGGAATACAGACACGGTGCTCATTACGAAAACACCTTTTCTGTTCACAACCAGTGTAAACAGGATGGGCTGAGGGGAGTGGGGGAAGGAATGTTTGAGCAGAGGCTGGCGACGTCAGAGATCAGGCACTGGACACGACACCGGAAAAAGTCCCATCTTCCACTTGTTGTGACGACCTGGACCTGTGGGTGGTGGCAGATTCCCACCGGCGGCAGGTGACAGCAACCAGCAGCCTCCTTACTTTCCCAGCCCGGGCCCCCAGCCTGGGTGATGAGTGGGAGTCACCTGCACGGCCCTGATCTCTTGCAGTGTGTACACCCCCCTGCCTTTCTAAGAACAATTCTCCCCAGGATTCTAGTTTAGTTGCACAATTAGCGTATAATCCCTCATTTCCTCTCCGTTGGCCTTAGCGGAAGTCCTGTGCCTTGTTCAGCAAAATTGGAGAGAGGAGCAGTTTCAGCAACAACCCGCCCTTATCGATGGAGCTCCTACTACATACACCAGGGTCTGTGCGAGGTGCTGGAATTGGGTGCCAAGAAGAACCGCGGCTCTGCCTGCCAGAGCCGGCCGGCCGTCTGCCCCGGTGCCATTGAGGAGCGCGATGGTGGCTGCTTTGCAGCCCCAGCCCACGGGTCACCTGGGGTTTCTGCCCTGCCTGTCCTGTGCTGGATGGAGGCAGAGGATTCTGAAACCGTCAGCGTGGTCCTTGCCCTTGACCTGCTGTTGACAGAGAGACGAGACGAGATGGAGCAGGAGCAGGAGCCCCCGAGAGCTCAGGAAAAGTGTCCCTTTCCCTTGGGGGATGCCAACGTGTGTGTCTGGGGAAAGGGTGGGGGGACTGATGGGGCTCAGGGGAGGTCAGGGAGCCCTGCTGGAGGAGGAGTGTGACCTTGTGGTGTGGTTAACATTGAGAAGGGAGGGGAAGGGAGAGGCTAACCCAGGCGCTAATAAAGAGGTAGAAACATTATAATTAGCAGAGGTTTTATATGCAAATGATATTTCACAATGCTTAAAAATATCTTTTGAGGAAGACTGAAAATAGCAGGTGGTCTATTTGAACAGCGACTATTTGGGGAGTGGTGGGATGTCGGGTATTTGGGGGGGAGAAGGGATATTTGGGGGGGAGAAGGGCGAGGAACAGAGAGAGATGTAGATGGCTGGCTAGACAGATGGACAGACAGATACTGGGTGTCCCTGTGGTGGACCGTAAAAACCAGGTGGAGAATTTGCTAACCACAGAAATGAATAGGACCAGGCTTTAAGTCCCATGAGGACATGGTCCGTGTCTCTTACTCATCATTGTGTCCTCAACTCCCAGCAAGGGCCCGACATAGTAAATGCTTATTAAATATTTGTTGAGTGAGTGAACGAAGGTACTTGGTATCTGTCACATTTCTCTTTATGGCGGCCTTAGGAGGTAGTGCTATCTTCTTGTACCCGTGTAAGATAGGCCATTCTCAGACGTGTGTGTGTGTATTGTGGTGTTGGAGGGAGGCACAGGGATGCCAGAAAGCTTTTTTGGTAACAGCACCATGAAACGTTGATCAATTTGATTCCATTGTATGACCCAGGGACAATTTTAGTAGCAGAAAATATGACCGTGTCACAGGACTGCAGTAAAAAAAAATCACTGGCGCGAGCCAGGTCCAGAAAACGAAGCAGGCTGACAATGGAGACAGGGCTAGGTGCTTCTGGGTCCTTCTGCCACCTCTCCCTGCTGCTTGTTCCTTCGCGGCACCAACGATGAGCTCAGCTGCAGATAGGAGATAGCAGGTCCCAGCAGAAAATTCATAGAAGAGAAGCCCAGCGGGGAGTTTGGTGTGCAGTTCCTTGCCATTCGGACATGTCCACGGTTGTGTAGACTTGTAGAAGTAAAGTGTACGGGTCAGGGTCACCTGGAAACCATCCTGTGCAGAGGGGTTAAAGCAGGGACATGATTTGAGGAACGGGTATCACAGCATCTCAGCAGGAGAATAAGAATTGTGCAGGTGGTAGGGGCCCCCAGGGTGAGATAACTAGGAGTTGAGAACTGCTGTTCGCAGTGAGTGCATCTTGCCCAGCTGACCATGATTGTCGTGATGTGACACGTGTGTCTTCTATACAACCCGGTCCCTTGATGCAAGCCAGCACCTTCGTCTGGTGCTCCACCAGAGAAGCCGTTGCTCTGCTCCAGCTCTGGAGGACAAGCTGGCCATTGGAATTCTAGAAAAATGGGAATGCAGTCTGTCCAGCATGTCCTACTTCCTAAGGAGTAGTGGATGGATGGTTGAACTGTAAGATTTCAGGTTTATGTGCTGCTTCATCTTGTCCAAGATGTGACTCTGCCTTACCTTCAGGGAGCTGATCTGGTGGCTTGTTCAGGAGGGCGGGGCCATGGAGAGGTTAGAATGAGGGGGCTGGCTCCCCTGGAAGCAGGGCTGGAGTTGAGAGACTGTGCTGGTTTACTTTGGCCCTCTTGGCCCTGTTTTTCTTTGTCACTCCTGGTACTACAACCTCAGGGCCTTTGCACTTGCTGTTCTGTGAGAATGCATTCCTCCATTGTTATCTTTGCTCATTCCCTAACTTGGATAGTCCTTCTCAGCAAGTCTTCTCTGACCATGCTGTTTAAAATTACACCTTTTGGAATCCCATCTTCCTTTTCTGTTCTTTTTTTGTCCATTGTATTTTACCATCTAAGAGTATATATTTTACTTTTTTTAAGATTTTATGTATTTATTTGACAGAGAGAGATCACAAGTCGGCAGAGAGGCAGGCAGAGAGAGAGAGAGAGAGGAGGAAGCAGGCTCCCTGCTGAGCAGAGAGCCCGATGTGGGACTTGATCCCAGGACCCTGAGATCATGACCTGA